>NC_057786.1:8828-200363 GCF_014825855.1 Bombus pyrosoma | reverse complement strand
TTCTTCCTCCTCTTTCCAATGTTCTTTCGCTTTGGTTTCATTTCCGCACCTGAATCTGGCTATGATTCTTCTGTCCTTCCACTTCATCCTCCCTTCCAGATACTTTGGCCTCTCCTCTTTGGTTATGTTCCTGTAGTACCTGTTGTACTTTGATTCCCTTATCCTTTTTCTCCTCTCTTCTGTTTCTCTCCTCCTTCTTAAGAAGAAAATTAATTTAACGTTGAATTTCCTTTAAACACTCGAAAACATTTGAAAATGTTAATGGCAAATCATGTAAAAGTGATATTTTCTAACTTGCATTTCTTAAAAAATTTCATTATTTAACTCGCCTCTTAAAACCTTTTATACGCAACGACAACTTTCAAACACAACGATCAATTTACATTCAACGATGCAGATTTCCAAGCGAAGCTCGAATGTGAATATATTTATCTTCTACTTTCAACGAAATACTTTACACTGTTGCCGGTTGATTTTGTTAATTCTATATTAGGTGTTTACAGTAATTCTAACAAGTAATGTAATGTTAGATATATTGAATATTATATTTATACTGTATACTATATCGTATTTCGATGCGCAATTTCGTTATGTATTTTAAATTACCTTTTGCATACATTTTATTGAATGTGTATTTTGAGACCAACATGTGTATGCATATCAGTTACATGTTTAAATCATACACCTATAAGTATCTAAATGTTATAATTCAATTAATTATATTAAAAGATGTATTTTTGTTATCCGTCAATATATTATCAATGTATCCATACTATGGGGTAAACTAATTTCAAATATAATTATCAAGCTGGACACAGTTTTAAGTAATGTAATTAAGAAAGGCAAAAGACTTAGATAAAAAGATTTATTTACTAATACTCAGTCAAATATTCTTTAATTTATTTAATCTTGCTATTTAATCGTGACACAAAACGTATTTTTCAAATGTATGCATAGAATGTTTACAATAAAAATTATAATAAAGTACAGTAAAATTTGATGCAAAATGTTCGTCGAATGCATTATCTGATAAATCTTATTCTTTGTTTCGGTTACAGTATTAATTATATACATTAATTTATATGCTATTATTTGATTAACAATTTTTACATCAGTGCGTAGCATAACGTACTAGTTGATTCGAAATAGAAGATGAGAAAACTAAAAATTAATCATCCGATGACTAGTGCTTTGCAAGAAATTAATAATAAATAGAAATTAATTTACAATTAATGTAGAATGTAATTTAAACATGATTAAAAATTAATATAAGTTGAATGTATATACACGTTAAAAATGATAATTACTAATTTAACGTCATATAAATATTAATTTTAAATATTATAAATATGTATATAGTACGTTTCTAAAAAATATATAATCTTTTAAATATCGATATCCTTTCATCGTATATGTATGATAAAAATTAGTACCTACATATATTTTCATGTAACATATGGCAATCTTATTTTTCTAATACAGCGTCGAATTACATTATTTTTCACGTTGCATGATTCTTCGTGTGTTCTCTCATATTATTTTTGTATTTCATATTAGATAATTTACTTTACCATTTATGTACAAAGAGAACAATAAAAATATTGCTAGTGAATTATTAATCAACGTGACAATATTATTTTAATTGTAATCAGGCAAGATGAAATTGACTGCTTCAGATGATGTTGTGGGAGAAGTCATGAATTATAGTGTCTGTTGTTCCAAAGTAGTCAATTTTTTCCTCATATAATTTTTCGTATAAAAAAAGGTATCTTAAGATATTAAAGGCGTTTTAAGATATTAAAGTAACCGAGATACACGAAACACCCTGTATCAATTAACAATACATATATCCTTTTCGAGAAAAGTAAATGAGATCTAAATTAATGCTTGAAATAAGTAATATTAGTGATGTAGAAATCAGCTCCTATAAAATATATTACAACTTTACACATGATTTCTGTTACGAGTTATTTGAAGAAGAAAAATTGATATACATCAGTTATATAAGAATGTACATTTACTCATATGATCTTTCATTAATCATTTTTATGCATGATATATATTTTTAGATACATTTTATATTATACAGTTACATAGCAAAATAGTAAATCTTAGAGTAACTGTACTGCGTCATATAATTTGTACTATACCAATGATTAAATAATGAGAATTATTATATACAATTGCACATAATCACGTTAAAGTGGTTAACGATTTTAAAAATATTGAAGATCTGGTTCCAAAAACTAGAAATTAGTCTCTCTTACTTCATTCAATTCCATGTTTACTAGATATATTTGGGTATTTTTGTTGGAAATATGAGATCTCTTAGATCTTGTGCCTTTTTTTTTTTTTTTGATAGAGTTTCATAGACTTATGTTTTTTGATTCCCGATAAATCATATAAGTTTAAAATTAAAATAAAGAAAGAAGAAGATCAAAAATTCGAACTTTACAAATATTTTTAAATTTAAAATAAAAATGTAATTATTCATCTATAAAAAAAATCTTTTTAATTCAACATATGAGCGTGACAATATTATAGTAATATATTTCAAGATGCAACTCGAAGAGTTCCGCATAATATGACCTTATTATCTCTACTACCTCATGGCAGTGAGCCATTAGTAATCAACGATCGAGCTAGTATACGCCGCTACGTAGCATTTTATAATCGTCCCTTTATATCAGGACTTCTTAAACTATGAATCTCAACCCCATATGAAATCATGTAACAGAATTATGGGGTCGCGAAAATTTTCGAGATCGTGAATGCGAAAAGTTTAAGAAGCACTGCTTTAGGATCATAAATAGATTGCTTATTTCTTTTTACATATTCACTCTAAATTTAATAGCCCGTATCTTTATAATTGATGAAGTTACAGTAAATTTTGTAAATCGATATGAATCATTCGGTAGAAGAGTCAAAGTAGTTAAATATAGCTTTTCTCTTTATTCTTTTTTCATTGTCTGTTCTTTTAGATCGGCATAACTATTATATCTATTATTACATCAAAATCCAAATTCTATTACAGATAAAAAAAAGCCTCGATAATCAACTCTTGGTTATATCCTCAGAGACATTAATGTACTTCGTTATAAGTTTAACAATTTTCTAAAATCATTACTTTGTAATAACAAGAAATATAATTATATTTAAAGAAATAATATTAAGGTATTTAAAATACCATTAAATAATGAGATCTAAATGTTCGCGTGCTATTAAGCTAGAGAATGATATAAATAAAAACGTTAAACTAAAAAAATTATAGAAATTATAGTAGAAATGAATAAGAATAATTTTATAGAATTTCTAGTCGATATATTCATCGTCATCATCGTCAACAAATTTAATATTTTGATCATAAAAAGACCCCTGCTTTAGGCAAAATGTTTCTATACCATAATCTGGATTTTGAACATTTAAAGAAGCATCGATATCTCTGCTATTTAATTTTCGTACTTGAGAAAAGCTTTTTAAAGGGCTCCCTGATAATTCTGTCATAGGAATATTTACTGTGTCCTTTATGTTCGTAATTGACTGAGTGCATTCCATTAACTCTTTATATTTACAAGACATATTTGTTATATCCTCATCTTGATTGTTAGGAATTTTTTTTTGATTACAATTTTGCTTTATCTTTGAAAGATCTTTTTGTAAAATTCTGTTTGGTGTAGAACATAGTTTTCCTTTATTATTTTCATCGTTATTCAGCATATTTATAGGGCTTCCAAGAAGGCTTTTAGAAGAGTTCGATTCTTCGCTTGATTCTTCATCTTTGCCTAGACGAACCCTATGAGGAGCAAAGGACATTAATATAGAAACGACTATTTTAAAAATAATTTAAGAGATATGAAATATTTGAAAATGTATGTTCTATTCTTCTTAATTATTATGCATCATCATAACATATAAATATAGCAAAGCCCTCGTGTCAGTTTTCTTAATCGTCCGGGTTTCATGAGTTACTTTGATCCACATATGGATTAGTGAAACAAAAAAATTATTATAATGTTAAATATGTTCGTAAAGAAAAGAAATAAAATTGAAAAATTATGAAATATAATAAAAAATAATATATATGTATGCATTTACAAAATATTTAAAGGCGTAAAAATGTATAGAATGTATAATAAGTGAAAGAGACATAAGAAACGATGTAAGATTGTAAAATCAGTCAGTATTTAAAGTTAACAACTTTCGATGACTATAAGTGATTTGAGATGTATTAAGGGTCATAAGGGCCTATACATAGTATAGAGCTTCATTCAGGGTCGTACAATGTCAACTCAGAAACACTTTTTCCTTCGCTACAAGTTTCTTCCTAAGTACCAATTATAATAAGTTATAGTAAAGGGATTATACTCACCGAAAGGAGTAAAAAATGTCTAATCAATATTGATTATATATATATATATATAATCCTAATAATATAGGTCCTAAAATCAATCCTTTCAATGTCGATGAAGCGAAATGATGTTATTGCGAATTCAATCAAGTATAGTAAATAAATGGTAACTTGAGGCAATGATCGAACGCGAAATCGAAAAATTTTACATTGAAAGGATTGATTTTAGGATTTACATATGTTTATTAGATATTTTTTACTTCTCTTTGCGAGTGCTATAATCCCTTTAATATAAGCCATAGTTATATAAATTACGTACTATTACGGACTTACCTGCGGTTTGAAATAACACAGTATTGTTTATGTTCAAGGATACCAGATACAGATTCCATGCTTACTTTAATACTAGAATCTTCTAGAAGTTTTTGGACAGGAAGTAATTTTTCAAACGTTCTTGTTCTGAAAATTTCAAAGATTTCACTCCTAATTAATTTCCATAATCCAAATTTTTCTTTTTAGAAATATTTTTCATTATTAATATATAAGACTAGTTAAACAGTTTTATAATTTAATGCATAAAATTAATCCATAAAAATATTATATCTGTAAGTCATTTGCAAAGTAATAATAGGTATATGTTTTTAATATTTACCCTTGTTCCAATTCAAATCCAAAATCTTCAAAACTAGAAAGTTTCATTCTTCTATATTCGGAGGGTGTTAATGCAGCACCTTCAGTCTCAAGAGCCAAAATAGAATTTCTCTTGCTTCTGTTGATAAACAATAACATATAATTATGTAATTAATAATATTACTGCTAAATTTAAAAAAAGGTTACTAGTTACCCTAAGAGAAGATCTTCTGTGTCTAGATGTAAATCCTCGATTGGTGGAATCCAAACTAAAAAAGCAGGATCCATTCCTAAGTAAGATCCTGGAACAGCACTAGCATTTGCTACATTGTAATCATAATAATCCAGCTCGAGTTCTGAATCAGGATTTGTTAGACTAAATTCTGATCCTGGACCTTGTAGAAGTTTTTCACGATTTCTTCTTTCCTTTGTTTCTTTTCCGCTTACTAAAATTGATGGACTTGAAATAACACTTTCAGGTGAAGATTCCTATGTGTTAAGAAAGATACAAAACAATGAACATTACACATATAATTTTTCTTTAAATTTTATAATTTCTTAGATAAAGAGATATTTACTTTTCCTTCCGAATAACTAACATCATTATTTTGATAAATTTTTGAGATACTGTTACTTTTATTATCTTTTAAGTTACCATTTTCCATTTTTAATTCTTTCTCTTCTGAACCATCATAATCTATTGTTTGTAACCTATATAATATATCAATAATGTTGTAATTAAATTGCAATCTTTTAAATCTCTGTTATATCAAATAATATACACAATAAACTCACTTTACAGGATAAGCATATTTAACTTCTGGTTTATGATACACAAGAATACTGGAAGCTGATAATAATTTATCACAGTTTGACTTTATTGATGTGATTGTTTTGTCAGAAGAACTTTCCAATGTGCTATTTAATTTTAATGTACTAGAACTCAATGTAGATTCATCCTTGCACCTACATTGAGAAGATATGTATATAATAATAGAATTCAAATTTGATTTTTTTTTTATATTGTGGAACAGTTTTTATGATTTTCTAGAATTTTAAAATAATATTATTCTTACCCTGTTAAGGTTTCAATACTATGGTAGTGATCTTCTGTATTACTTAAAGTCTCCTTTGGAGCAGATTTTGTGGTTGTTTCTATCATAGAGATAACTTCGGAAATGATTGTACTTGTAGATAGAAATTTTGATCGATCAGGCATTAATTCTGATTACAAAAATATGAATTTGGTTGAGATTATAGGTACGGAACAGTTTCTCGTAGTTATGAAAATTATTCGTTTTATATGATAAAAATAGTGCAATTCCTACTATCTATTCATCAAAACGAAGAAAACGATCAACAAAGAAAGTAATAAACATTAATATGAAATTAATATTAATAAAACATTCAATAATTTTATCAAATAATTAAATATTAAAAAATATATATAACTGATGAAAAATGTCATAATATTGATACCTGAAACATCATTGAGACTGTCCAAATCCTCAGCAATACGATACTTTCTATACTTTATAATAAATTGTAACGTCAAGAAAATAGAAACTATAAATATGAGTATCAAAAGCAAGGCAGTTGCTAAATGTGCTGGTTTCCAAAAGATCCATTCTTCATCAACGTTCGTTGAATTTGTTTCAAAAGGCACAGTGGTGGTGCTTCTATTTCTTTTTAGATACTTTTTATCTATAAAGACGAGGTGTTGCAATTAACTATTTTTAAATAATCTACTTTAAAAAAGTATGCAATGTTTTAAATTACTACAGAAATTACTAGAAAAACATGATTCTGTAATAATTATTTTTACCTAGTACAGCTGCATGAGCAAGAAAACCACCGATACAAGCATCCCCTGATGCTACAAGTTCATCACTAAAAAATTCCAGTAATAAATTTTGCCCGGAGCTGATGAGTGTTTTCACAGTAAATTGCATTTTATCATATGTAACGTCGATTAAGAGATCTGCATTTAAGGAATTCCCATCCCGAACACGAAAATACTGTCCTGGGCAAGGAAATTGTAATTGATCTAAATGTAATCCAATTATAAAATTCGCCTGCGCCTAGACAAATTAAATCAGACTGTACACTATTGATGTTATTATCTACAGTAATAATTTATTATTTATTTAACATTTATTGATCATTTATTTTCTTATTAGTTATTTAGTATTACTTGCAAAAGCCAGAATGATCGGCCAGGACAAGCTTGAGTATTAGCTCCAAGGATTTTCCTGTAAGGCTGATGCTTTAATACAATACGACATCCACATCGGCACTGTAATCCAATGTCAGCTACAATT
The DNA here is from genome assembly GCF_014825855.1 of Bombus pyrosoma. Lineage (NCBI taxonomy): Eukaryota > Metazoa > Arthropoda > Insecta > Hymenoptera > Apidae > Bombus > Bombus pyrosoma. Next base: position 193,064 of record NC_057786.1, on the reverse strand, counting down.
TCCGGCTTTGTTGCAGCCAAAACTGTACTATCGCATATCGAATTCTGAATTCGATTATGCCATTCTTCATTTTTAGAAGATGCTTCCCAAAATATTTTGCCACAGAATTCAGTTTCTATTGCCTTCCCCTATCATTTGTTAAATAAATGTTAACTTTAGTGATTTTTTCATCGCTATTAAGAAATTGAACATACGTGTATAATAATTATTTATTTGGATTTCGAATTAACCATGTAATTGTACTAACAACATTAATTGAATATTGCATTAATAAATAAATATTTGCCTGGCAAAATCTTGCTCCATATTTCGGAGGTGGTGTATCACAAAAACGATATCGGTTTCGAATCCCTCCAAAACACGAGCTACTGCATGGGCTCCATGGACTCCAAGGTCCCCAACCAGCAGCATCACTTTCTAGATAAAGCAATATTGAGCAAAAATGAAGTATCAAAGAAATAACTTGTATGTTTCTAATATTTATAAATAATAAAATGTATTATTAAAATGCATTATAATGTATGTTTTCAGGACTTTCTACATAACTTCGACAATCTTAATTACTCTCCTAGTTGTCATGATAAAAAAAAAAAATTGAGCTGTGGGAGTGAATATCATCTCGGGGAAATATCTTCTGATATTTTAATAATAATAATAACTTTTTTAAATGAAATAACATATTTTATCCTTTATTATTAAAATGATGAGATTAAAACGCGTTCAACCATGTGCCATACTATGACCTTGAAATGACCTGGACCGAGAATTTCGCAAGTAAATGACTGAGGTGGGAAGCTCGCAGGAATTGCAGAAACAAAATCGTACTATTTATTATTTTAACGCGTGCTCAATATTCCGATAACGCCAGCAGGTATAACAATGCGTATTTCCAACGCTTGTGAAAACATATTTTCGGATACAATAAACAGAGATGGGCATGCATTAGTTTTACACCTAAATAAGTTTATTGAGTTTAGGGGACTTGTTGTGAAACATCCTGCATATGTACGTAGAGATAGATATAATGTTAATATCATACATGAATTGTGAAAAGTTTGAATGTACCTTGGAGAGGGAAGGTGGGTATGCAGGACATATTAACATCCCCCATAGCACCTGTGACCGCCTGGCTAACATAGACGAAACAATATTCGACAAATTTTTCTGTGAAAAGATCACAATCGAAAGCCAAGGAATGCTTTCCAGGTATTGATCTAGATTCGGTAATATAATGAAGACTGGAGGGTGAAGCAACGGAAGTAACATCAGCTTTCAAACGACCATAAACACGAACACGATCACCTTCTAGTCGACACGCAGGATATTCGAAAAGGACGGCTACACCTCCTGACCCTTCACAAGGATATATCGATCTTGCATGAACCGTAAGTTTAAATTCTTCAGACCATTTCACCTGTAATTCAAACGTAAAGTAAATAGAAATTTATAGCAAAATATTTATATACATTATTGTTTCTAATATGTTATTTATTAATGTACTGTTAATATAAGTCACGAAAACAAATTTTCTATTATTGTTTGAAGGATTTTATTATATCATGTAAATAATTGGCTTGGAATAAAATTAGCATTTGTGCTAATTACCTTAAAGTACACACTAGTATTTGGTGCTGTAGGATTGGTATTCGAAGCTTTTAATCTTACAGCATAATTGCCAGGTAACCCGAGCAATTCACATCGGAAAAAAATAGTCTTTGTTGGTAAAAAATCTCTTATTTCTTCATAATATAATATCTGAAAATATAGCACGAAATTTACAAATAACATAATAACTGTTTTATTAATAATGTAACTGTTTTAGAGATAATAATAATAATCTTTAAAATGTAAATAGAAATAGGTAAAAACAAAGTTGTAGAAAGATTGTTCATTTACTTGAATATAAGTATTATTCTGCAAATAACAAGCAGTCACACTAGATCCGCAATATATTAATTGTAGGATGTAAACAGTTGCAGGAACATTGTCAGATGGACTGCAGTTTACTCCATTGTATCTTATTGTGGCTTTGACAGGCTTATCTGGGTAAGTAGTAATTTGCTGAGATTCTAAGAAGATTGTTGGCAGTGGCCACTTTACATCTAATATTTTACTTGTCTACGAGCATAAATATGTATCGTTATCATTTCAATGCAAATATGCTACGATCATATTATAGAAGATGTAATAAAAGGTACATTAAATATTAACGATATTATAGAGAAAATTCTATAAGTATAAATGAGAAACAATAACAACCTGATGAAGAGTGGCAACAGGCACTGTTGAATTTTCATACTTATATTGCACTCGTAGAGCGTAAACACCGCCACGAGTAAAATACCCGCAGGGAATGATGATTGAAATGGTTTCATTTCCCGAAGGCAACTGTTCTAGTTGAATTTCACCTATTAATTCTGATATGTCTTCAAAAAGGTACAGTACTCTATGAACAATATAAACAGCGTGTAACGGTTAGTTTGTAGACCGTACAGTCAAAGGGTAATCGTTTAAAACATTAAAATATTCGATCACTCCTAGAAACTTATTGTATATATATACATTGTACAAAACATTTTGGGTTTTCATTAGTACTGTGACGAGACACGACTATTGTCATTATCTTGGTAAAATTTGAAACGGATCTGAAAATATACGTGGAGGGTTCGGAAATTCAACATTCTCTGAAAATAAGTTATGCGGTACAAAAATTAATCTGTATACGGGATATATTATGACATGTGGGACCTACTCTAGGAGTAGACAGAAGGCACGAAAACAATAAGAGAAGTTTATATTGAACATGTGTTCTATCTGACTTTGTTTCAAATTTATAGCCATTTTTGTGTTCCAATAATCCGCAACTAGTTACCTTCATAGGAGGTGCACGAAACGGCTACCCTCGGCTGTATTGTCCGACATACACCTGAAATTTTTTAAAGATTGCAAAATTCTTTGATACGACGAGTGCAAACATACGCACAGGCCAAAGATAGCCATTTCGAGCATCTTCTATAAAGGGGCACATGTTCATATGAACTTTTTTCACTGTTCTTATGCCTCTTGTCCATTCCTGAAGTAGGTCCGACATATTATGATGCATCGTGTATACGTATTTTCTGGGTGGTTTCACATTTTGCTACTATAAAAATGATAGCCTTGTCTCGTTACAGTGCTAGTGAAATTTCAAAAAATGTAGTAGAACATATTCATGAAAAAATTCTATAGTAACTTCTCGAATATTTTACATTCTAACAGTCATTTTCAATAGCTCGCAATAAGGCGCAAACTAGCTTACCTCAGTAGAAATAATTGATTAGAAATATTTTCAAGTGATTTCGAATCTGCATTTTCTTCATCTTTGAATCCATATTTGTACTTTGTTTTTTCTAACGTTTCAGTCGACTTTGTAACAGATATTGTAAGGTCTCCCGAAAGGGCGACGTGAGAAGAGGGAGAATCAATTTTCAATGCAACAAACTCATCTTCTTCCTTTATCATTGATCTAGTAATATCTAAATTTTTTATTTTATTATTATTAATTATCTAATGATTTGTATTTAACATATATTCACGTTAATGAAGTATAAAATTAAATGGTAGATAACATTTTCATTTTTGTGTATGTATGTCTTTCCATAACAATTTAAATGTGAAAAGTAATGAAATAAATTTACCGAATTCAAAGAGGATGGTAACTAGTATTCCAATGAAGAGCCATTTAAATTTCAAATTCATATCCAATTCGTCATCCGTGTTCAATTTCTAAACAACCGCAGACAAGTAAATATAACATTTAAATTAACAAATTGGAAAATTATTTTTACTTCATTACATTAATTTTATAAATATTCTCAATAAATAATAATAAAAAGCCAGATATAATTTCTAATGTCACAGTCAATTAATTTTAAAAGCATTATGATATTTATAAACTTACAATTTTCTGGTTTATCTGGATGCGAACATCCTCCTCGAGAATAATTTTTCTCGCATTGAGAGGAGGAGAGTCATAAATGTGCTGTTGGTGGAGGATGCACCACTGCAATTTGCAGGAATCGATATCGAAGGACTTATGTACACCGCAAACTTTCACCATTCACTTCTCCAACATTTTTACACCTTCGCAATTTAGGAAAATGCTTGACAGTACGTCGTCTTTATTACCATTAACATCATAATCTGTCTTATTTATATTTCCAAACTAAAACAATAACGATACAGTTGCATTTTAATAAATAAATTAAAAGAAGAAGTTCAAACATGGACTGTAACATTCAAAGTTACACAAACATTTTACATTATTTTTTAGTAAAAATTGCATATTACAGTTTCAATAAAAATGGTGAAAAGTGACGAGCAAAACTCTATTATACATGTAAACAATATAACGTATAAACAAAATATTTGTTCAAAATCGTTATAGAAAGTATGTACATACCCCAAAATTAAGAAAAATCATATTATTTAAATGAACTGTATATAGTAATATAGTATGTATAGTAAATGTAAAATAAGTAAGAAATTGGCACTACTTTGAAACAAAAAATCGATGTTTAAAAAATATCTTACAATATTGTATAATCATAAGCGATAAATTAATCATAAGCAGAAAAAATCTATAGTAGACTGAATGAAAGAAATTTTAAAAGGAATTTTAATCGAGAAAATGTAAGGGTAAAACACGAACGACCCATACGCGGTTCATAAGGCAACTAAACTGACGGGGTCGACGGCCAGTTCTCTCTCCCTTATTCGTCGGCCCACCCCACTACAAAGGTTGTCCTTTAGGGAAAGAACTCTGACAGAATATCGACTTTAATCAATGAAGGGATTATATTGACCTAAAGTCTGCTAAACGAAAGAGTGCTGTTTATATTATATTTGCATTATATATATATATATATAGCATATTATAAGTGCAATTGGTGTAATGTTAATATGTACCTATTAAAAAAGAATTAGCTGTTTATTAAAAAACTTCTATTTTTAAGATTATAGTTTTCATATTTTTTAGTTTTAGCTATTTTCATTGTACTGCATACCTACGTATGTATACATATATCTTACAAATATGTTAATTCGGTAAATATATGCACATAGTCAATGTATATTTAATAATTTCATACCTAAATAAATATAACCACAAGCAATGAAATTTCAAGTAGAAGTATCCTGGATTGAATTTAAGGATTAAACGAGTGATTGCATAGTCAATGCACACATCTCAATTTTGCGCATTTTTATTATATGGCATAGGTATACATAACATATAAAAATTTTTAATCTTTATTGCATTGCTTATATCCTATGAAAATATGTAATATTTGTTTAAAAATCATTTTTTTTTAAGGATTAATATAATTTTAAACTATTGACAAAATGTCATCATGACTATTTTTAATGTTATTATTTTTTTATTCTGTTATTACCTTAGATTTGTAAATTTTGATATCCTAATTATTTTATTCTGAATAAAATTACTATAATCGATAATGTTATTAAAGTAAAATTTACTATTACCTTTTACCCCACTCTTGCAATACGTTGAACTCTTATTTCTTTTTTTTGTCTGTTTATGATATAATGACATATCATTTATCTTTAACGATCCAGGAAACATATCAGCAACTAATTTTCGTCGTCTCATATTATATATGCTCTCTGCAGTATGAAATGTATTTTATTACAAATGTTAATTATTTCATGTATTTATAAATGTATTACATACGTACATTATGTTACTTGTTTATTACCTACTATTATCTATTACGTGTTTTAAAAACAAATATACTTCACACATACATATTATATATACGTATATATATCTAATTACAATTTAATGATTTGTAAACATTAACATCTTTTATTACTTAACTGTAATAATTTCTCAATTTCATTAAATATATACCCTTTTTGCAAACATTTCTTATTTCTTGTTAACAAAAAAATAGTGATTTATAATGTCTCCTATGTTCCTAAATTTAAAGCACATAAATATTGTCAATTATGTTTAATCAAAGAACTAACCAGATAATTTTATTTATTCGTTTTGTATAACACATCAAAATAAAAAAAAAATACTGAGGAAATTTGATCTAAAATGATAGAAAATATTAAAGGAATTTTTGGAAAGTACTAAATATATTAACATTTACGTGTTTAGGTTGGTAGATAACCATTAAATGAAAACTAGTAAAATACTATGCCGAACTGACATGATACGTAAGATTAAGACTCATGTCAAAAATTATTATAATACATTTAACATAATAGAATCAACGTTAATTATTATAATAGATGTATTGTGTGACGTTATTGAATATTCCAAGAAATTACGTTTTGTGTAGTGTAAAACGTATATCAATATATAATACATTGGAATGTTGAAAGACAAAATTTATGAAACAGAAAACAAGTCAAATGTCGAAAGAAATAAAAAAATATCAAAAAATTTCTAATTTAAGTAATTTCATTGTTTATTAAAATTTTTTAAATAAAATATATTAAGCTAATAAATGAATATTTAAAACACATACACACGCAAATTATAAAATAAAATGGATGTATTTACAAAGTTAAGAAACACTGTTAGCAATACAATATCCAATACTGTTCAAAACACTGCTTATGGTTTATCACAATTATCAAATGTCCTTCCTGGTAATCCAGTGACCAGAGAATTTGAAGTAACTGCTCATATAGCAAGTGCGGGACCATCGTTGCTATGGAAGGTTTACAATGGTTACAAAAAATCTACAAAGCAAGAAGCAGCGATATTTGTATTTGAAAAACGTATTTTGGATAAATTTTCCAGAAACGATAAAGAATTAATTTTAGAAACATTGAAAAGAGGTATCGCACAATTAACTAAATTACGTCATCCACAAATTTTAACTGTTCAACATCCTTTGGAGGAATCAAGAGATAGCTTAGCATTTGCCACTGAACCTGTATTAGCTAGTCTAGCTAATGTTTTAGGGAACCATAATAATTTACCACAACCATTACCAACGCCGTTAAAGGATTACAAGCTACATGATGTTGAAATTAAATATGGACTTTTACAACTTGGAGAAGGTATTACATTTTTACATGGAGATGTTAAATTATTGCATAGAAATCTATGTCCAGAATCTATTGTTGTAAATAGTCATGGAGCGTGGAAAATTTTTGGGTTTGATTTTTGTGCTTTAAATCAAAGCGCTGAAGGTAAACAACCTCAGTGGTCATACATAGAATATGACATATCAGCTCCATCTATAGCTCAATCAAACTTGGATTATCAAGCACCAGAATGTATTTTGGCAAGTAGCGTTGGTACAGCTAGTGATATATTTTCTTTGGGAATGGTGATATATGTTCTACATTCTCCAAAGAATCTACTTCTTCATGAATCTAACAATGATTTATTGAAATGCAAACAGTTTTTAGAAAATTTTAGAAGTTCAAATATCACAGATAGGTATCTTCCAACTTCAGAGAGCCTTAGAGATACAGTTAAATTGATGTTACATCATAATCCTGAATTAAGACCAGATGCTCATCAGTTTGTAAAGATTGATTACTTTACAGATATAGGTGTCAAAACCCTGAATTATTTAGACAAAATTTTCCAATGGGATAACTTACAGAAATCGCAATTTTACAAAGGATTACCTCAACTATTAAAACAATTACCACATAGAGTTATATTACATAGAGTTCTTCCAGCTTTATACAAGGAATTGTTTAATTCTCCAATGATTCCATTTGTTTTACCTAGTATAATCTATGCAATGGAAACAAGTTCTGTGGAAGAATTTAGAGAATATATTTTACCGAACATTAAATCAGTTTTAACATTAGATGATCCACCACAAATTAGCCTTGTTTTAATGCAACATGCGGATTTGTTATTAAGATTATGTACTACAGAAATAATAAAAACAGACATAGTCCCAATGTTATTACGTGCTTTAGAATCAGAATGGGAACAGTTACAAGAGTTATGTTTATCAGCTTTGCCTAATATTATAACAATGATCGAAGGACCAGTGATTAAAAATGCAATTTTACCTAGAATGAAAAAGATTTGTTTATATGGGGAGGGAAGCCGCAGAAAAAGTCTTGGAGTTAAAGTTAATTGTTTATTATGTCTTGCAAAAATGTTACCGCATTTCGATCGATGGCTTGTCCTTGATCAAGTGTTACCTTTTCTCCAAGAAATTCCACACTCTGGTGAACCTGCAATTCTTATGGCCGTCATAGGTATTATATTACATTAAAATATTGATTTAATAATAAGAGTTACATAGCTAAAGTTAATATAAATAAAATAAATTAATTCATTTCTTATCAGGTATTTATAGAATGTTATTAAGCCACAGTAAATTGGGAACAAGTAAAGAAATATTAGCAACAAAGATCTTACCATTTTTATTGCCACTCTGTGTTGAACAAAATTTCAGTCTACCACAATATGAAATTCTCTCAAATCTCGTGACTGAAATGATAAATCGTGTAACATCAGAGCACAAAGAAGCTTTAAAGCAATTAGATGCCATGCGTCGTGAGACCCAACAATTAGATCAAGAACTTTCACAAACCTCCACTATATATAAAAATATTAATTCAAATAACGATGATGTAAATATAATTCCTATAGTTCCTACTCCAAATACAAGCACAAATTTAAAGTCTCTCCAAATTGAAAACGGATTGACAATGGAAGATAAATTTCGGTTGGTAATAATACAAATTGTTATTTATTTTCTATTAATAAAGAGTTAAAAGAATTTTTTTTTCTGATTAAAGTATGGTTTTAGAAACGTAAGTTTTTAAAATTGGAAATATTTTTATTTACAGATTAGTTCAACAACAAGGAGTGCACCAAAGATTACAATCTCAAACACCATTAACACCTACAATTGTTCAACCCACAAAAGCTCCAGTAAAAGATTTAACTGATACTTTATTGAGATCTAATTTAGATCAACTAAATCTTTCAATGTCATGTTCAAAATCTAATTATTCGTGGAAATCGTCGAATTCAAATCAGTATCAGCACTTCAATTTACAAGGAATGAATGTACAATTAAATCAGAAAGGAAATACTTGTGTTCCTAATTCAGTCATTCCTCAAAACAGTATTAACTATTCTATGAATCAAGGAAATATTACAACTAATAAGTCAGAATTTAATTCAAATCTAGATCTTAATACAAATAATTTTCCTATCAATCAGTTAGAATTTAATTCAAATCTGAATTCCAATTCAAATCAAAATGTAGAAAAATTGCTATCTTATGATGTAATGGATCTACTTAGTTAATGATTTTACAGATGTAATACTGTACCATAATGTTTATTATTACACAGGATAAGGATATTAATAAATTATGGATATTAATCTTTTATTATCCAATTTCTGAAATTTTAAGATAAAAGTATGTATACTTTTATCTAATCTTTTAATATTGAAATGTTTATATTATTATAATATGACATATTGTTATAATAACATATTATTACTCTTATATTATTATTAATATAATTCATATTAGGTACATATACTGAAAGTTATAAAGAATGTATGTACAATTGTTTGCAGTATGTAATATATTCCTTTTCATGTAATGCACTGTTTTAAATTACTTATCTTATTATTAACAAAATTTTGACACCATATAGAATTCTGTTAACATTTTAAAAGATCAAAGAAAGTAATACATATTTTTAGAAAGAAGATAATAATATTTGATAAATGTAAACCTATGTTAGTAAAAAACATACAAACATAAGTCTATTATTGAATTTAAAATACATGTATGTAATTCTCAATGTGTTTTGTAAATATCCAAAGTAAATTAAAAATTATTACATCTTAATATCAAGTGTGTGTGTCTGTGTCTGTGTCTGTGTTATATATTCTAAATATAATATTTGAAGCAGCAAAATTAATATTATTGAATCTATATAATACATACATTGTATATATACATATATAGCAAATTTTGATTCCTAGAATTCCTTGTGCTTATAGATGACACCGGTAAAATAAACACAGCATTGAAGCTAAACTATCGTCATTTGGAACCGATCAATTATTCCTTTGAATATTGGAGAATAACATTTTGTATAATTTTTTTCATTTTCCTTTAATAGAATTGATTGCAATGAATGCCTCCAAAATAAAACTAAAAAAGTTATTTATTTATATAATTATTGTTCTGAATAATCTCCTTTTCTTATTAGTTATTAGTGAGGGAAATTTTATAAACATTTTATTAGCATATAAAATATAGAATACAAATATATAGGTATAATACATATATAATATATAATATGCATATAATTGTACTTTAACGGAAATATAATATGCAAATACATATATGATTTATTACACAAATGTGATAAGAGTAATGTAGCATTTATTGTTGATTAACGTAACATAAATTATCTTTTTTAATCGAAATGTTTTAAAATATTAATTACTAAAATCTTTTTTAATTGGTAGAAGTGCAGAAGCATCTTACACCAATGCGCTCCTGCATCTAACACGTGAATATACATGTGTATGCGTATACCACATTCAATACTAAATCGTAGTATTATTTTCATTTTTTACATATTTTCATTATACACAATTAGTTTTATTTTTATAAAATATATCTGAAACTTAATAATAGATAATATCACAACTATTGACAGATTTTTATGGGTTTATGTACAACGTGATTTTATAATTTGCAAACAATAAGGTTAAGTATAAAATATAATAATAAAGAACTATTTATTAGAATTAAAATTAGCACATTTTGTATTTTTTAATTGAATCGTTTACCTCATTATTTAATATTGATAATTAAATAATCTTTTTTCATTTCTGTAGCTAATAGTTCAGTGTAAAATATACACATGCCAAGATCTTATAGAATAAACATACTTGTTAATGTAAATAAATAGATTTTTGTTTCGTAATGTTACAAATCAGAACATCTTTCTTCAAATGCATTACTAGAAATATAAACTTACATGGTGCACTATCACAGAAGAAACATCATATGATGAATTTATTAGCAATGCAGCAAAATAGGAAGATGAAAAAACCCAACCTGCATTTTAATGCAAAGTTAAAGGTATGTAAAACACTTATGGATAAAATGAATGAACGTTAAATAAATTAGTTACATATTAAAATGTAATAATGTTGATAATGATTTTCTTAAAAATTAATATCTTAAAACAGGTACTTGGCAGTGGGGCAGATGGAGCCGCATCTTGTATATATCTTTTAACTGATCATAGTAATTACATATTTAATTGTGGAGAAGGTATTCAACGCTTAAGTCAAGAACATCATTGTAAACTATCCAAAGTAGAAAATATATTTGTAACATATTCTTCTTGGAGAAATCTTGGAGGTATTCCAGGTTGTCTTTTAACAGCACAAACCGATGGTGTAACAGAAATAAATATTCATTGCCCAGAAGGATTTGATGACTTTATAAAAGCAATTAATTCATTTATGCATTTACCAAATTTAAAGATTACTTATCCCTTAATCGATGAATCTAAACCATATGAAGATCATGTAATGAGAGTTTCATATGTACCTATAACAAAATTTTTAAAAGATACTAAAGAAAGTTCGTCAGATTTGGTAGATAAAGAATATCATATAAATGCAAATCATAAGAGAGTTATAGATGAAGAAACGAACAAACAAAACACTAATACAGGAAAGAAAATGAAAAGCACTCCACATTTAATATGTTATATTTGTGAAGTCCATCCACGACGTGGAAGATTATTAATAGAGAAGTGTATAGATTTTGGTGTACCACCTGGACCACTTTTAGATATGTTAAAGCATGGAAAGGATGTTACCAAACCAGATGGGACTGTTGTTCGAAGTAAAGATGTATTAGAACCAGACAGACCTAAAACCACCTTCATAGGTACTTTTGAAGATATATAACCATATCTCTAGTGTATACACAGTTTAAATATTATCTAACACATATTAAGTTATTAACTTACTTCTTCAGTTTTTAATAATTTGTAATATTTATAAATAATTAAAAGGTGTTTTCTAGAAAGCAAAAATAATTTTAGGTATCCATTATAACTGCATCTAATTAATATGTTAAATTATGATTTTTTCTACTAATAAAAATTTTAAGTATATTTTTAAAAACTATTTTTAGTTGTAGAATGTCCGACGGAAGAATATTTGGATCCCATTCTAAACCATCCTACTTTCTTAAAATATCAACAGGCAGAATCAACGAAAGAAGAATACGAAGTATTTTGCATATTTCATTTTACTCCTGAAAACATTTTTACTACTCAACAATATCAAGATTGGTTAAAAAAATTTTCCTCAAATACTGAACACATAGTTTTAAACAATGAAAATACTTGTATGGGCAGCGAAGCTGTTTATAAAAATCAATATTTATTAAATATGTTGCATCCTGAAATATTTCCTCTATTAAATAAGGATTGTTTTGAAAAAGATAAAGAAGTAAGTTATATTAATGATGTTATTTATTTATTTAGCTTAAAAAATAATATATCAAGAATTTTATATGATTAAATACTTGGAAAATTTTTTATTTCAGACTCAAAGTAATAATATCCATCGTGCAAGAACAGCACAGACATTAGAAATACGTCCAGTACCAAAGTGTTCATTTAATGCTGAAATTTACAAAGAACCAAACACATATATTGACGAAGTCTCACAAATTCCTAACTTTACAAATGCTTTAAAAGAATTAAAAACAATTATTAGTAAAAAATCAGCAGAACTTAATTTAGATACTATTTCGGATTATCCACGAATTGTGATGCTAGGTACTGGTTGTAGTGTACCAAGTAAAGTTAGAAATACAAGCAGTATTCTTTTACGAATTAATAAGGATTGTAGCATTTTATTAGATTGTGGAGAAGGTACCCTCGGCCAAATTATTAGATTTTTTGGAGCTTCGGAAAGTCTCAACATTTTACGTACTATCAAGGTATATTATTTATACTTTAAAATGATAATTAATGAAACTTATCTGTCTAATATTCAGCTTTCTGACAAAAAGTATAAGACTAATCTTCTTTCCTTCGTAGGCTGTTTATATATCACACATACATGCAGATCACCATTTAGGACTCATTGGTTTGCTTTTAAGAAGAAAAGAGGTCACAGATGAAATGTTGTATTTGATAGCACCCAAGTATATGACCCCTTGGTTGAATTATTATAATGGCCAATTTGAATCTATTGTGCAGCAATATATTTTAGTGCACAATGGCGATTTGTATTTAGACTCTCATAAGTTATCAAAATATTTTAAAATTACACTTTACAATAAATTAAATATTAATGAAATAAACACAATTAGTGTTGTTCATTGTAAGGAAGCATATGGTATTGCTATCACTCTTCAAGATGACAAAAAAATCGTTTATAGGTAAGATAAGTAAAATGCTGGTTATAAAATTAATTAATATGATATATCAACAATTTTATAAACAGAATACTATGCTTTATTTCAGCGGTGATACTATATTTTGCCGAAATCTTATAAAATTAGGACAAAATTGTGATTTATTAATTCATGAAGCAACCATGGAAAACAGTCTTGCAGCATTAGCAAAAAGTAAATTGCATTCAACGACTTCTGAAGCGATAAAAGCTGGAAAATCTATGAATGCAAAATTCATCTTACTAACGCACTTTAGTCAACGTTATTCAAAGATTCCTTTTATTCCAGACAAAGAAGAAAATGTTGGAATTGCTTATGATAATATGGAGTTTACATTGCCGCAATTATCATTGTTGCCTCTTTTCTATCCATGTATAAAAGTAATGTTTAATGAATATAATAAAGTATTGGATAAATAAACACTGAATACTATAAATTCTTCTTCTCCTTCTGAAAATGTTAAACGAAACATGTTCATTACCAACATCGCATATACACATGTATATGACGTTTTCAAATTAATTTTAAGCTACAAAATAAATTAGTATATAATTGATACATGGTTAAAAAGTACAAGTTACTAATTAAAATAAATGCATAGCGTATTGTTAAATATATTGCACAAGAGTACAAAAAACAAAACATGATTTGTTAAATCAAATAAATTTTTCTTAAATAAATCAATAATCAATCAAGCAAAATATTTTATTACTATATTATTGAAGTCGTTTGAAAGGTTACAATCCTGGAAAGATGGTAATGTTTGAAAAATTTTAATAAACAAATGTTTAATAGCAGAATTTATTGCTTACATAATGCATTTAGTTTATCCCGCTTTCCTCAGTACGATAAATAACGTAAATTACAGGTAATATCGCTGAAATAACGACCTTAATATCAACCTTGTTTGTGTATAAAAAAATAGAGAGCAGATAAAAAAGGTATTATATAAAAGGTAAAAAGCATATCGAAAAATAATTTTTCTTTTTTTTGTCGAATATCAATAATATTAATACATATTAAACATATCGAGACTCGACAAAGGAAAGAAAAATCTTACTTATAAGCTAATCGATAAATTACACGCCCACAGAACTAATACTAATCGATATATAAAATTTATGGTTTTAATGTTTCCTAAGCGGGCTATGACTTAAGTTTTTTTCGTAGAAATAGCTGTAAAAATGTTTTGACCATTGCACAGCTCACGGAATGTGAATTTCTTATACAGAAAAAGCGTGACCTCAAATTATACAGATTAATTCGATTATTGCATCGATTTCTTCAAAGACATTGTACACTAGATAGCAAGTTTACATTAGTGACATACTTGTGCGTTTATGTTAGTAGCGTATGGTTCAATAATGAAAAGGAAATATGTTTATTATATGGAATGATTACTTTTATCAACTGAAACACTATGTATATTACTTATTGACAATCTTCGAAATATGCTGTCTAGTGTATGAATTGCTTTATAGGAATTCAACATTAGTTAGTTATCACTGATATGAATATATTAATATGAAGACTAGAAAGCAGAATTTTTTTAAATACTTAAATGATCGGTCAAGTTCTTCATATTGTTTATTTTACTTTTAAAAAGGAAATTATTAGCAAGGTATTTCTCAATGATTACAAAGTGAAGCTACCAATTAAAAGAAGTTGTAAAATGTCAAAACTATCTTTACATTAACAACTGATATAAGAAACTTTTTTATTAGTTTCAATTAAAGATACTGTGATTGGAAGAGTAAGGAAGTTTAATATGTACATAATAACATTCTTACATAAAATTACCGATCAGTTAAGTATTAAATATTGAAAAATAAATAATATTGCAAACAATACATTAAATCAAAGAAAGTAAGTTTTAATTTACATGATCAAATATTATTCAATTACTCTATGATCGAAAGACAGTAAATCATGTTAAATTTTTCTTTAAATTATTAAAGTACGATGTAATAACCGCTAATTATTCTGTAAACATGCGAATGATCAGTCTTATACGGTATTTTATGAATAGGAAAATTCGTAGTTAGAAGTATAAAAAAATCGTAAAAAATTAATTTGACGATGTACTTCTAATTAAGTACTCGGTAGGAGCTCTTCCCGTACTTGTAAATATTAGATTAGATTACACTCGAAGCTATAAAAAGGGCAATGGATTTTAGCTATGTTCTTTTAAATCTATACTTTGCGTTATTTTTTAATACTTTTCATTTCTCATAATAAAACATACGAGCATAAAAAATAGAAGTTTTTTAACCCTGTAACAAAGTCCTTGGCCTAAATTGCTTATTTTTTCTTCAACCTTTTTATGAAAAATTAGAATATCTATATCTACTAAATATAACTTCTTTAAATGTATAAAGAGTGAATTGATTGAATAAAATTTTAAAAGAACATAGCATAGACATGATCGTTTAGTTGATTAAAATTCCCACTTTGTAGCAGATTCATAATCTGTTTCTCCAAGACGCAACGCTCCATTCTTTCCTGCAGTAAGATATCTTCCATCGCTATGTTTAATACAAATACGAGAAGGTTCTCGTAATTCTAGATAGAATCCATCGGAAGGTATATCAGAATCTACGGTTACGCCTTCGCTATCTGCGTGCCAGTACTTGCCATTTTGACCTGAAATAAAATTTACTTTTCATGAAAAAGTACTTTGTAAGGCCTAATTTTTTAAAAGTCTAGCTGACGTTTGAAATACATTTATTGAATTACTATTACATTCTAAAATAAAAATTTTTAATTTTTCATAATAAAAGAAAATTTCTAGCAAATCTGTATTATTTAAAACTATGATAACTGTAACTTTTCCATATTGACGCAGATACATTGTTAAGATAATTAATGAATAGGTTTGTTACCTTTAAATCTAACAATTCCACGTTCACATCTTTCTACTCTAATAGTTTCATAGATAGCTTTGTTGCATTCTAATTTTGAACTAGCTGCACTTTTGGGCCCTACAAATCCTTGTTCACAACGTAAAACTAAAACAGGTCTGTTCATCAAATAGAAATAATATTTGCTAACATCTGAATCCAATCCATTTACAGAATCAGCATTAGCATAAAGATGGCCAGAACGCTTTGTTGCTAAAAATTTGCCGTTGTTAGCACGTAGGGCTACTGTACCATCCTCCGATTGCCAAATCAAATCAAACAAAGCATTGGAAGAACGCTTGTGTTCTGATGCCTGAATTCCACCTCCTGCTTCAAGACTCCAATAACGATCTTGCATGGTACGTACATACCATCTTTTAGTCACACGATCAAATTCTAACTGGAATGTTTCATGTCCAGAAATTTCATCTTGATTAGCTGTCACATCAACCCCTGGAATCACGATGAATACTATTATCATATGAAAAGACTTCTGAGAGTGACATTAATTAGTGATTGTAGTTAATTGATATTAGCCGAATAGACTGAAATTTACAATTAAAAAGATATATACTTGCTTGATTTAATAATAACTATTAACTAATACAATTTAATAATTAAGTATTATAAACCTATCAAATGAGACAATTAGGCCATGTAAATAGAAGGTACCTTGTTTTACAGATACATATCGTTGATTTAAAGCAGCAACAAAAGAGGCTTGTGGTAATGATTCTTCCAAAGAGAACAATTCATCTCTGGTCACAGTTGTTGATCTTGATTTTAGAACAGCCTTACTTCCAATAGGTGCCAAATATGCCCCATACAAATCTCTAATTAATCAAAATTTACATTTTTATGCTAGTTATAATCTTTAAGGCAACTAAAAAATCACATAAACTATAAAGATATAGCATACATGATGACGGATAACCAAAGTTTATTTGAATAAAAAATATCTTATTTGTATTAATGCATTTTGTTTATGAATCAAAGTGTATATAAATAATTAAATTATTCTGTCATACTTATATAATAATTGTAATATAATATCCTTTTAGTAATATTTGCGAGGAAATATTTTAACATCATACTATAATAATAAAAGATGTATTGATAACTCTAACCTAAGTGCAAGTAATCCAGCATGAAATTCAGCAGCATAAAGGCAATCCCGGGTACAAGAATCCAAAAGTTTTCCATCGCGCGCCAAATATTTATTGTTACAAGTATGTAGAGCATAGTGACCACCTTCAAATTTGGAATGTTCTTCACCATCATCTTCTATCGAAGCAGGACGAAATTCTAAAGTAAAAAGTGTATCTTCTCCCCATGGAACTGGTGCATCTACATGAATTTCATCTTGCGTTGCACTTAAGTGAGCAAACCGTTTTCTTCCAGCAGATTTTAAATTTACCTAAAACATATTCATATAACAAATTAAAATTAATTTGAAATACATTTTAAAATAATGTAATATATGCTTTTTTTATTATAATATGCATAAAAAAAGACAAAACTCTTATCAAGTATTGATGAAAATTAAGTTAATTTTTATAAGATATATTTAATCTAATATACAATATTATGATGGAATATTAATAAATATTATCATTTCTCTTAACTATAAGAAATACTTTTCACATATTTATGATTTTAATTTGATTTAAAAAAAAATTTGATTTTTTAAAAAATTATTGCAATATCAAAATCACTTCATTCTCTATAAGATTTTTAAGAATCTATAAAAACATATTATGTTAATGACCATCAATTTACGCATTTAGTAAATACATTTATCTTCACTAATCTTTCTATTTGCATCTATTTTCGAATATTTGAAAATCTTTGTCATATTGCTCAAGGTCATGTGACGGCATGGTATTATATGTTATTGGATTTTAGCTTTATGTATTACATTATAATGATAACAATATGTTGTTCCATTTAAAGAATATTGGCGATCTTAAAATCTTGAAGAATTGAGAAAATTTTTTTTCTTTTCTTCAAAACATAATATTTTCTTCTGACACCTTCTCCTATTGTCAAAAATAACTGAAATATTGAGAATGATCAAGTTCTGTTATTAATCTATATATTGATAAATATAATTATATTAGTTCTAAGCTTTTAATTTCTGATTCTGTAATATATAAGAAAATTATTTACCTGAGGTCTAGCAGCAAGATGTACCAGCCAATACTCTGCTTCACTGGGGGCTTTGGCCATACATTTAAGTTCATCCTGACTAGAACCCAGGAAATATCCTCTTTGAATATTCTTCAGAGCCCACCTTCCACTTCCTAATAAATTATAATTAATAATTTAATATAAAAATTAACAATAGAAGTTTTTTAACTTATTTAATATTCTTTAAATATTTTATATAGAACTATTTTTAATTCAAATATTTTGCTATTCTATTCCAGTATGTACAACCTGCTCTTGCAGATTGTTTCGTATTATTAACAAAAACTAAAAATTAATAATAAAAATAAATTATATTATTATATCAAATAAAAATGTTATATACCATCTGAAGCTAGTTGTATTTGGAAAGCGCAACCAGGATCACTAGGATCTTCTGCTTCACAAGTAACATTTCCAAACTGATCCACTGCTAAATAACGATCTAAATGGGATCGAAGGAAAACCTGTTGTTCACTACCTTCTAGAGTCCACAATTGTTTTTTCTTTAAACTTGAACCATTTGCGTTAATTTTAAATCCAAAAGTTTCAGCTGTAAGATACTTAAACTTTCCGTTTATTAATCCAACCTACAATAAATTAAATGAATATTTTTAAAAATCAACTTTTAAAATGTCTCATCCAATTAGATTAATTTAATTTAATTGCAATATATACAATTCAATATTATTTAGTTATTATTAAATTAAACTATTATTAAAATAAACATTAAATCTCCTTTTTATTGCTCTTAGTTTATTATTTTAAGTTTCAATCCATGCAACTTTTAAATTAAATATTCTTAACTATTAAATGCAAACTAAAACAATTTCTAAACATTTTAAAACTGAAATAATATATGAAGCATAAACATATATAATAATATTAATTTTTTATAACTAATATATATATATCGTTTTCAGTAATTGATAATTACCGTCCATCCTGATTTTTCGCTTGCATTTTCAGGACCGACATTTTCAGCACCGTTAGCCTGCATTGTTTATTTCAGCGATTCGGTCGCTATACAGAAACACGTGTCGCAAAAACCCTTCGATTGATTCTGCTGTTAAATAGAAACTACGTATACAATAAACATATAAATAAGAAGGTAGTAAATGTTAGAAGATACGCTATTAATACGCTATTAAATTATTTAGAATGAAAATAAGGAACGTTTATAAGTACACTCAGAAGTATTCAAACATTTATCGCAAAATTTTTTTCTGAATATATTATGTGCATTATGTGAAACGTTTTGAAATTTCGTTAGTACTATAACGAAACGCGATTATCGTGATTATAATATTAAAATTTGAAATCAATCCGAAAATGTTTATAAAAGTTAGGTACAAGACATATATTACAACAAGCACTTAATGAGTAATTAGTATATACAGATACAAATTAATATACATTAGTAACGGTCTTAAACATGCAGTTAATGTTAAAGATGATCTGACTATAGTTATATTGTGGCTTATTAATACTTTGTGAAGTATATGCTTCCAATAAATATCTTGTAACTTACATATACATTTTCAGATCCGTTCCAAACTTTACCAACATAATTACGATAGTCGTATCTCGTTACAATACTAATGAGATTTCAAACTATTTTATATAATATACGCATAAAATGTTTCTAGAAGTGCTGAAATACTCTCGTGAGCCACTGTATATAGATACAGTGCATCTTACAACGGTATAACCATCCTATTTGTGTTTCAGGATTGAAATTGTTTTACACGAGCATACACATACAACCCTGACCTCCCCGGAAAGATAATTTCTAAAATACAGTTCCCAACTTAGAATATCACTTTTATCCTGAAATTTTGTCCTCTCCTAAAGCATATTTTATTTTCAACCCTCAACTTGGTGACTCATTTGTACGTGTTTCCGCCTGGGTGGGGCCAACTTCTTCGATATGAAAACGTTAACAGTACTGTTTCGTGCTTTATCAATTACTTTTTTTTTTGTTCACGAGCGAACCTTATTAATTTCTATTGATCGTCTATTTTCTTTAATCGTAAAAGAAGTATGTTGTACTTTTTTATCCATAAATTCGAACGCACTTTATTCCATGCTATGACAGTTCTTCAATCTCATTACCGTGATTAGATATTGTAAAATAAAGTAAAAGACATGTAATTAAGTATGCGTTAAATGCAAAATAAGTGAAGAAATTATATATAAAGAAAATTGATCTTTTTTCATCGTTTGATTTATTTATACCTTTTTTCCCCTGTTGCTTTATTATCGTAGTAAATATTTATTTAACGAAAATTTATACTAAAAATTGTTTCAATTACTAATTACTAATTACTACAAATGACTAATTTTTGATAATTTTTTTATACCTATTCACTATATTATTGGGCGATATAATTATATTCATATAAATGTATGTAATATTATATTTTAAAATTAAATTCTTGCTAAATTACTAGCAACAAGAATAGGAACTATACAAAAAAAAAAAAAATACAAGAGTACAAGACTCAAAAATCGGTTAATTAAACCGTAATGCAAAATCAATAACACGATACGAAAGCCAGAACAATGACTGGCGTTTCAACCACCCAGCTTGACAAAGCTATCTTTAAATTGTAAATTTTAAGCTGTAAATCGACTAAAGTGACAGAATAATAACAAATAGTAAAGATCGAAGGTCCAAGTAGAATTATGGAAGAATAAAAAAAGAATTAGTCGAATAAATTGAATAAAGTAACATTAAACTGAAAGATTCTAAATAATACTTTGTTTAATAAATATCGAGAAAAATTAGATAGAAAATGAAAAATAATTATTTTTAAAACGACAATTAAATACAATGACCAAAGTATAATATACAGTTATTATGCGAACTTCCTTCAATCACCCAATAATCGGTAAATATTAAATAAATAATATGTTTTTACATATCTATAGTACAAATTCATAATTTTTATTAATAAATATATGATATACATGTATAATAAAGATAATTTAAATAAATTGATTTAAATAAAGCATTATGATTTTGTTGCCAAGTAAATCAAGTATACTCACTAGACAAGAAGGAAGACAGATATATGTGCAAGTCTTGAGAAAACACTAAAAAACAGACAGAGAAAAGTACCGCAAGAGAGGTACGAGTCACGAGCGACGAATTATATTCGTCACAACAAAGATACCCAGCCAGCAACTGACTTTGGATCGCTTGTTCCTCTCAGTTTGTGTTAAGGATCCTTCAGGAGTTCTTACGCATGCGCAAAATCTGATCCCATCGTCGAATCAGGACTGTCTATAGAACGCAATATTGTTGGAGATATCCTAAGATTCTTTTATTCTTTACCCTTATTGTTATTTTTATTGCTTATATTTATTATGAAAATTACTTGACGTTCTAATATTAATTTGTATAATATATGGTACGTATTGGCACTTATCGTGTAGATAAATGAATATTTTCATACAATAAATGTAACAGATAGAGTGCGCATCTTTGAATTCACACGGCCCTGCGAAATTTTACCAGAATATCGCGCGTGCGCCGTTTTAATAAGGGGGTCGTGAACGATAGAGGATATAGAAAGAGGAAAAGGTGGGGAATGAGCATACATCGAACTGTCGACTTTCCGGAGGACTGTGAACCACAGATCGACGACCCTACTACCTTTATGATAGTTATTTCCCCAATAATACTTCACGATGACAGTTCTCGACTTTCTTCAATTTATCCATTTCTCGCAATAATTTTCTTTTCGCTTAATTTATATTTCTTTCTTTCTTGTGAAACTTTCAAAATATTTGTTAGATGTATTTACTACTGCTCAAAAGTATTAGAGCAATAGACACTGACTTATTTTTGAGAAGATGTGCCTTGATTACAAAATTATGAACAAATTGAACTACAATGATTTATAATCATAATATGAATAATAGTATATTGGAACCAGAATTAATTGATTTTTGAAAATTAATATGCAATAATAAAACTGGTCTTTCTAACTATCAGGTCTTATGAAATTATTTTGTTACCAGACAAACACTTTAGCTTCAAATCATAAAAGATGTAACAGTAGTTTATTGAAATGTTTTCATAATACTAAACATATTAGATTAAGTTTTCAATGAAAAATCACTTTAGATTCTATTAATGCTAGCTTTATGTAATAGTGTATTGAATAATGTTTTTCTGTGATTTATATTTTTATTTGTATAAATTGAATTATATGAAGCAGTCTGTATTTTGTTTATATATTATTTGCAATCAATTATAGGTCGTCATTATCATTTTTATTTTTTTAATGTCTTAAAATGAATACATTTTGATCGATTTATTAATATATAGTAACATTTTTCAATTATATTCTCCTCATAAAGAAATACACATTTAATGTAATTAGGAATTTAATCCTAGCTTCTTAGACAGTTTACAGTTAAACGATATACAGTTATTTCGTCCTCTTTATATTCGATATAGACTTTCTGCCATAATTACCTTTTTCAAAGACCATTTAAAATTTCATCAATTTAAACTGGTAAACGGTACATGCTACTCCTTGAATTGAATAAATTATTTTTAATTTACAACGTTTAGGATCGGATTTAAAATGAGCAGAATGACAATGACATCTATTTGGAAATAAATATCCCATATTTTTTTTTTAAATTTTCCACATTCTTTTTCTTGGATTTTTATTTTCTTAGAATTGTGTAAGCTTAACTTTGAATCAATATATCACTGTAGCTCAAATGATGTCGATGGAGCATATATACACGTACCTTTTCACGGAAATCAATTTCTGAGAAAATAATTTTTAATTGCATTTCGCTGCGTAATCGAAATCTTTCATTTTAACTAAGCATATTCATTTATTTTCGAATAATGAGATATTCATTCTTTGAAATTTCGTAATATGTTTAACATTATATGTCATTACCTAGCAGTAAAACAAGGTCAACAGTGTTTGACTATTAAAAGTTTATATAAATCAATCGGATATTCAGAATTTCATCTTATGTTTCATTCAGGAAGTTAAAAACTTTGGAGCGTATCTAATAAGAGGTTTACACTAATTTGATTTTCTTCACAAATCGCGGACGCAGAACAGCTCTGAATTTCTTTCATTTACTATTAAACTTGAACTTTTGGTAATTAGTAATTACTAACTTTTATTTAGATACATATATCATTATATAGCCATATGTTCATGCATGTTATAGTTTCATTATGTTACAATTGGTGCCTCTATTTCGAAATTTAATATAAAAAATTATATAGGTATTTGCAAATAAAAATTTACGCACAAATGTTTTGTTTTGCGATGTGCATTATTTATATCAACTAGTATTTTATTATAATTACAATCAACATCATGTGAATAACTTGATTATAGATGTGGGTGGTTAAATTTATGTGAATTTGTATGATGTGAAAGATATACACTTATATAGATAACAATATTTCTCAAACTATAATTACAATAAATATTATAACTTTCATGTATTAGGATATATAATGTATAATAATAATATAATAATAATACTTTATTGTATGTCAGACTTTACATTCATTACAAGAAGCTTCCTTGACACAGTAGATTGGTTTAGTTACAATTAGTATACTTTTTCTTATTTATTATTTTAACTTTGAAATTAAGTAACATATATTAACATATATTATAACATATAATATGTATATTATATAACATACATAATATAATGTATAATACATGTATATTATTTTCGTATTGTATGTTATATATACTATAAACAATTATATATATTTATGTAGGTACATGTGATAAACTTGTATGAGGATTTCAGATTTGATAATATCAAAAGGAGATTATAAAGTTATTTAGTATTTTTAAATACATAAGTCGTTCATTTGTTGCAGCAGAATTTGTCTTGCGATAGCCTGGCCTAGATGCATCTAGCAACGTCGTTAGGAAAACTGTAACTGATGGAGAGAAAGGAAGAATGAATAAAGAAAAGGAGAAGAGAGAGTTCGTTGACCGTCAAAGAGAAGTCAGGAGCGTGACTGTAACCGTGACTGTGATCGTAATCCTGATCGCAACCGCGATCGTAACCATGACCGACTTGCTGTTACAAATCTTTAGAAAGTTTTGTGTGTGTTCGCGAACATATGTATGACTATAGGTTTAGGTTACACATGAATATTATATATGCATGTAAAAAAGTTTGTACATCATATATAATTCCTTTATTTTTTTCACCATTGACTAGTTAATGGCTTTTATCATTTTTGCATGTTACAAACTTCCTAAGAATATGATTATTTCTAGTAATTATTAATTACGACAATTCTCGTCTTCCAATTATATTTATCCATTTCTTGTAGTAGTGTCCTTTTCGTATCATTTATATTTCTTATCTGTAACTTAACCTCAAATTGTTTTAATTGACAGAGTACAATATAGGCTTTTTATATCTTCCAAACTTTGTACCATTAAAATACTATTGGCAAAATACTGTTTATTATAAATAATATTTCACTATTAAATTTGAATAGCTATGATATAATATAAAATTGAATACGAGATAGCAATTAGAAGTAATTAAATTTTGATATACAAACATTAAAATGACCAAGGACAAAAACTGAAGTATAATTTGTCATAACTACTTCCTTGTAAAAACTTGACAATCCTTATATAAATAACAATATTAAACATTTTGCCATCTGGCTAAGATTAAAAATGAAATATATTTAAAAACACCAAATCAACAACAGAACAGAAATACAACAAGAGTAATCATTGAATATTAAAATTAAATAATTATAAAATGTCGTATTTTTATCAGAAAATGTATTTTATATTTGCAACAATCACCGCCTTAACTTTGAGTATAATAATTTACCAGGTATCTATATATTTACTAATAATATGTATTATATTATATTAATATATATTATTAACAACACATACATATACATAATGTATACACGTGTATATAATGTATGTTATAGCATAAAATATCACAGTATTTTAATATATGCATATGAGTACATATTACGCTAGAACAATTTTATTTGCAAAAATAGTTTAAGATCAGTACATCACTATTTGAATACGTTGATATTTATTAATATAAATAATAAAATATTTAGCTTTAATATCAATTAATTTATCATGTTATGATAACAAATTGTCAATTCTGTTGTACAAAAATAAAAGAAAAATTAATAAATATTATTAATATTTAATTTAATTTTTAAACCTCTTCAAGGATGAATTCATTACAGGCAGTGAAAGATGATTAGTTTTTATTTTTTAATTACATTTCTTTAAAATATGCTTATAAATATTAAATGAAATGACGTGTGAAAAAAAACACATATGCCAGCATCCCTCAAATGGTTAAATTTTATAAAATAAAATTATATAATTGTGTAAGAAACATTAATAATAAAATGTTTTATGCAAAATAATTGATAATAATAAATTAATAACCAATCTTTTTCTGCTCTGCAATATCAATAATTACGCATTAAATTATTTTAATACTAAATACTATTATTTAAATTATTGATAAAGTAAGATACTAATGGGGTTGATGAGTTTTAAGATCAATATCATTAACAGGTTTACTTAATTCAGAATGGTAACAGATTACATCGTCCAGGTATATAAAATGTATCAAGTTTTTAATATCTTTAAAAAAGTATAAAATATGAACCAAAAGTATAAGAACTAAGAAAATATTAGTACATATATTTTTATCATACTTTTTTAGATGTACCCATAATTCTGTGGTGGACACCTTTTGGAAATGATGAAAAATTACGGGACTGTGGAAATTATCAGTGTTATTTTATAAGTAACCGATCCTTTCAATATCATAAACAGATAAAAGTAATGTATATAATACATATATGTATATACATTTTTATGACTTGTAATAAAGATAAATTTTCGGATATATTGAAAATTTGAGAAATTTCAGCTATTTTCCAAAATTAAGAGAGTCTTATTATTACAAAATCGATTAATATTTTGTATTTTTCAAATAGTTGTAAACTAGTATTGGTACTAAATAGAAATTAACTAATTTATTACTACAAAATCAATGATTTATAATTTATTAAATTTAATGTTATAAATGTGCAAATTGCTCATACTTGTTTTTAACATTATTATTTGAAATATATATAGCTCTTAATTTTCAGAGTTTTCTTTTCTATGGTAGTAATTTTCGAATTAATGATTTACCAAAATGGAAATCCGACGAAATTCCGTGGGGTTTGCTTCATGAAGAATCTCCAAGAAATAATCCAATATTAGTTCAACAGGAAACTCTAAATCTTTTTACATACTCTTCAACATTTAGTAGATTTAGTGATGTACCTCTAACTCTTGCAGATCTACCTGGAATTACAGAATTATTAGGTGAATATAAAGTATTCAATATACATATATATTTAAATTATTAATAATCTGGTCCTGTTTTCATTGCAGTATGGTGTTATAACACACAAGTTGTTTAATTAATAGTAACATTAATACTTCAATTTTACAGATAGAAAATATTTTGTATCTACAAAAGAAAAAACAAGGTTGATATATGAAAGAAATTTGGCACCATTACTTTATATACAATCTGATTGTGATACTGCAAGTAACAGAGATATTTATGTAGCTGAATTAATGAAATATATACGTATAGATTCATATGGCGAATGTTTAAATAATGCTCAACTTGAGAAAAGGTAAAATATTTTTGCAGACTTAAACAAAGTCAATTCTACCATTTGTATTGTTTCTATAAAGAATTTAACTATAATCTAGGTTAAAGGAAAATTACCTTGAAATATTGAACAGTGAAGATTTTCTTTCTTTTATTGCCAATTACAAGTTTACAATAGCTTTTGAAAATGCAGTCTGCGATGACTATATCACTGAAAAATTGTGGAGGCCCCTTATTGTTGGATCTATACCTATATATTATGGATCACCATCATTTAAAGTATTAAAATTTATTATATAACTATTATTTTTATTGCTTAATAGATTAAATTGATTTTTTTCGTATGAAGATAAATTTCTTGATTTAATTGTATTGATATTAAAAAACTAATCAATGTTTAATTTCATTTAATGTAATTTACATACAAATTTCAGTTTTAAAACTACATAAATATTGGCTAAATATAACGTTATTTGATTTATTAAATTGATATTACTATTCATTATAAAATAAGTCAAAACGGTTGTAAAAATTTGCTTGAAGCCTAGTATTGACAATTTAACAAAATTGTCTATAAATGTAATGAGAATTTTGTAAAAGTAGTCAATTATTCGAAACAAAATTTCTTGTTCTGGGCAAACAAATAATTAACTAAAATAGTTGCATTCTTTAACTCCAACTGTCTAATATAAATATATACATTCAACAAAATTGACTATAATATAATACAATTTTGATATTTTTTTTTAGGATTGGCTTCCAAATAATATGTCTGCTATATCAATACTCGATTTCAAAGATCCAGTAAATTTAGCCAAGTTTTTATATAATCTTTCCAATAATGAAATTGAATATAATAAATATTTATCCCACAAATTAATTGACAACTATGAAATAGAAAATGAAAGATTAAGAAAGGCATTAGAGAGAAAAGAGGAATGGTTATCTAATGAATTTGGAAATTATGTTGAAGAATTTGAATGTTTTGTTTGTAAAAGCATATATCAACCAAGAAAAACAAAAATTGTCAATAAGAAACATTATAACTGTCCATTGCCAAAAAATCCACTAACAAACAAAACTGATCATTCTAATTGGTGGACAAAACAATGGACTTTAGAAAAATGTGGTGCAAAGATATTGAGTTACCATATGAAAAATAACCTTACAATTAATGAGGAAAATTTTGAATCAGATAAAATGAAACTTTTTAATAGAAATGAATGTTAATTTATTTATTTTTAATAAATCGAAAAATGATTATTTTATATATTCAGTAACAGATTGTAATATTAGTTGCATACTTGTGTATGTTTTGTTTTTATTTTTATTACAGAATTTTTAATATGTGAACTATATTTTTATAATAAAGGTAATATCCAAAAAGCTATTGGAAACACTTTATTTCTTGATTTCCAAATACCATTTCTAAATTATGTCCCTAATATAATATTAAATATCAAAAAAAAAAAAAAAAATGTAGAAGATTCAAAGCAACATTAGGGTATTATGCTACAATCTACTATTTATGATAATACTCGCTAAAAAAAACGGTTAAAATTACGATGTTATTATGATGTTTGCTGTTGCAATAGAAGTTTTAATGGCAAATAGGGAGACCTGGTACCAGGGAGATGTAATGAAATAAGAAGAAATTGTTAAAAAATGTCTTTTAGTTCTTCCAGTAGTAGATGTTCAAAAATTTCTGATTCTATGTGTGAATACAGAATGAAATAGTAATAATATTGTTCATGGTTTCTACCTATCATTTTAGAAGCTATGATGAATAAAATAATTAGGATCAAAGTTCATATTATAATATATTGTTCATATATAATATGAAGTTCATATCCTGTGTTATTAGAAACGAATTTGATATCTAGGCATATATTCTATTTTCTGGGTAAATAGCCTGTATGACAAAATAATGTTATAAAGAAATAAGTAATTTAAATTAGTATTCTACGTACCAATTTAACTGAGACGTGACAAAATTTAAAAGCAAGCTCAGTTCATGGCCTTATTTTGCAAAATAGGAGCTGGTACTTTCATTAAATCACAAAGATGATTTCTTATGGGTCGAAGTTCAGATACTGATTGTTCCCAGTCAGTAACATTTAATTCAGTCAAAATTTTCATTAGATCTTGTTCTGGAAGATCCATTTCTTCACCATAAAGAGTTAAAGCTTCATATGTTCTTAATGCAGCTACTTTCCGTATGCATTTATATTTATGACAAAGAAAAATACTTAACTGACAAAATGCTCTTTTTGCAACTGGTCCGTGTATCTGTAAAAACTTGTTATTAGTTCAAGATCATTTTATTATTTTTAATACTAAACATTGGAATATACTAACTACCTGTAAGAGCTGACAAAATACATTTATACTGCTAATTAATAACTTAGTATTGTTCGTATTTTTTATTTCTTGTTTAAGCAGTATTAGAATTTGTTCTGCAATTTCATTTTCAAAATCATCAAGAACGACTTGAATACAACCGGAACTAAGTAAACGATCTAAGAAAGCTAGCATTGATGTAATCATTCTTTCATTTTTGTGGCTTTCCTCAAAAATATTTAAAATTTTATAGCATAAACTTTTGAGACCCAATTCATCTAATTCTTGTAAATAAGAAAATAGGGAAACACTAGAATATTTAACCTGAAATGAAAAATCGAAAATGTTATACAAAAGATCGAATATTAAACATAATATATAATTCATTATAGTTTCATTATAATTCCATACCAAAGATTCACTTAAACCACCAACACTAAATATAATTCCACGTAGAAGATTCATTGTATAAGGAGGATAAGATAACATTTTAATAAATCGTGGAAAAGTAGCAGATTCCATTCGCCATTCTATATTTTCTTTACATTCATCATAAGGAAAAATAGTTTTTAATTCTGCATGATATGGAATGTTCGGTAAAAGAGGATCATTATGAATAAGAGCACTGAAAACAATTCCCGCTTGCGCTCGAATTCCATCAATTCTTTCAACAGCTTGTTGTGCAATTCCTCCAATTATATTTGCCATTAAGTTTTCATTTAATACAGAAAATAATTTTGCTTGTGATACTAAGTTTGTTAACATCTGAAATTATTTGAAGAGTTTTAATTTAAGTAAACACATGTATATGTAAATATGGGGTATTGAAGATATTTTTACATGTAAACCAGTCATTGCTGCTTCTCGTACCCAAGCTCCTATATCTCCACGACTATCTATAGTATATTCTTTCAATGCCAATAAATAACAATCATATAAGTTGTGAATATATATACGCCACTTGTCTAAAAGATATAAACATATTATTTAAACAATATGTGGAGAATTAATTAATTAATTAATTATTCTAAACTCTAATTTAAGAAATAACAAACCTGCTTCTTTTACTCCCAGAGTTTGACAAACCATTATTAATGCATGAATAGCTTCTTTCCTACTTTCTGCCCATTTTAAAGAACTTTCTGATATTTCAGTACATTTAATGAGAGCTTCTATTATATCTTTTACTCTTTCACAAATTATAAATAAAGGAAAATAGCCTACAAAAGAATAATTATTAATTAATAAATAAAATAAATACCATATTATGTTAAAGGTCATAATTGACATAATAGACCTAACTTTACGTATACTATGAAATACATCATACGATACCTTCCACAATAAAATCTTTAAGAACGTTTTCACATTACCTATAGCCTGTGCAAAGCCTATTCGAACAAGTTGATTACTTGATTGTAAATTATCAAGGTAACGATTAATAACAATATTGCGATCTTGATTATCCATGTTTGCATAGTATTTTCGGAAAAATTCTGTATGTGCTTCAGCAGCTTTCATCTTTACTACAGATACTTCATGTCCCAAACATTCCTCCAAAAGATTTTGCCAGTCACCTTCAAAAATAATATTTGTTTATTTACACTGTGCTTAAACTCGTATAATATATTGTAATGAAAATATAAAAAATATTTTCATATCACAAAACATTATCAAATAGGAATTAATATTTTGTTTCACAATTTTGTTATAGATGATTAATACCTTATGAGTCAAACTTTAATTATATTTTCAGCATAAATTTGTTAATTGTTGTAAATTTTTATGAATATTATATAATATTATATATGTTTTTATGTATGAAAATTTATAATACAAGATATCAAACTTACAAATAATTTCAATGGAAATTGGAAAATGAACAATAGAGCACTTTTTTATGAGCACAGCACATGCTTGTTTCATTAATTCTCCTCCTAGACCTTTGAATTGTCCTCTTTTTCTAAAAATGTTAACTATGTTTCTGACATTCTCCACAGCTGATGGCCCAATTATATCTGCAATTTTTTCATTGCAGCAATTATACAATGCTTCCAAGATTTCTGCAATAGCTAATACTGCACCATGTCTAATATTTAAATCAATAGAATTTAGCATATCTAATAAATTTAATAAAACTGTATGCTTAATATAATTAGGATCAATAGATGTTAGATTGAAGAGGGCTTTGGCTGCAAGTTCTCTAATTGCTGTATCCCAATGTGTAACTTTTCTTGTAACCAAATGATCAATCAAAGATTTTGTATACTCTTCATATTGTGCAATTTGTGCACTAATTTTTAAGTATGCATGATTTCTAACTCCAACTTCAAAATAATCAGCAATTGTAAGTATCTCTATTCCATGTGGAAAATTTCCTTGTCTTCCTACATTTTCTTGGAATGCTGCAGAAGCAGCTCTTCTACAATTAATTTCTCGATCAAAACAAGTAACAACTACTAACATAGCTGCAATTTCTTTTACATATGGTTGAATTATATCAGAATCATATGCTCTTGGAAATGACCAGCAAATATAACATGCAGCATCTCTGATTAAATATCCAATTGAACCATAAGCTCTTGGTTCATCAAATACTAAGGCTTGAAGGACAACTGGTATCACATCATTCAGACGATGAGGAAGAAGAAGACCACGTCTTCCTAATTCTGCTAATGCTAGACAACCACCATGCCAAGCAGCATCCGATTCACGACCACAAAGAAGATTTAGCACAAATCCTACAACCTCATCCGCTAAATCCATTGGCAATCTTGCTGTTATTCTACCAATTCCTTTTGCAGCAGACCACCGTATTGTAATTGCTTTATCTCTAAGACCTTGTATAAGTTGTTCAATTATATCTTCTATTGCTGATGGAATGTCCCGGTCATCATGATTCGATGAAACATTTTTAATATCCTCCACATTTTCCATAATGTTAGAGTTAGTATTAATATTAGGATCTAGACATATAGGTCTACTGGTTCTTTGATATCTCCATGGAGCCAATTTTGTCCCTAGTAACACCAGTCCAATTCTTTGTACAATTTTAATTCCAAACTTCCGAATAAGATCTGCAGGATTATCATTCAGATGAAATTCTAAAACTTTATCTAAAATCATTTGAATATATGGTTTAACATCTTCTCTTGCACTGTGTTTTAATATAGCTGCTATAACTGCTAATGGACCATGTCTCAAAGGATCAGTTTCTACACATTGTAAACTCCATGTTATCATTTCTTTCAAATATAACTTTTTTACATCTGATCTTGATAAAAAATTGGCAATTAGAAAAACTGCAGCTACTGCACAAGCGTCCTTTGATACGCAAAACAATTTGCATATTTTTAATATTCTAACTATTATTGTTTGCTCGGAATTAGTATCAGAAACTTCTAAACGTGAGAGTGGAAATGGTATCTTTGAAATTATAGAAAGCCAAATTAAAAGTACATAACGAGTTTCCCACGTCTCCACATCATTTGGATCTTGTTTTTCTAACATTCGTAAAACAGGAAAAAGATCTGCTACCTGTAACAAATTAAATTATATATTTGGTGATTAAAATATAAAAAAGAAAAAGAGAAAGAGAGAAAGAGAGAGAGAGAGAGAGAGAAAGAGCGGGAAAGGGGGAGAGAAAATGAAGTTAAAAAAATTAAAGCATCTGCATACCTCATGTGGAAGGTATGTAACAATCTTCTTGTATGTTTTAACGGACATAACAATGAAAATATATTTAAAAGCATTATGCCGCATAATTTCCGTAGAATTTTCATCTCTAATAATACCAATCAGTGGCTGTAGAATATCATCCAAATAAGGATCTAACAATTGCCTTTGATCCTGATATTGTGATAAGATAAAATTAAATCGGTCTCGATTCTTTTCAATAAGGCTCGGAGAAAGATCCACCTTTTTTAGTTCAGTAATTAAAAAAGTCACTTCGTCGATTTCTTTAAAAGCACTAAATCCACAACCAATTATTTCCGATTCCAGACAATCATTTAACACCATTTTTTTTATTCGTCACGTTTCGTGCTATTCGGAAAAACGACTACGATCAATTACAATTCATTCCTATACGATTACGTTTACGTATGACAGCCCAAAAATATGAAGAACAGATTCTTTCGAACGATTTCACAAAAAACGATGCTAAATTATGGCGCATGCGTGGCTGTACAATAAACCTTTTATGAGTTTATGTAGCTTATACAAATATCCAATTTGTATTTATTTGAGACAATTTATTATAAATAATGGAAAGTCTTCTTTAAGAATATAGGGTTTCTAAAATAATGTTTCAATTAATCATAAGGTCTAATTCGAAAAAAATGTATGAACTGAAAATTAATAACATTTGATAATTACATTATGAAAACGATATTTGCTAGTGATACATTATCTGTGCAATAGAAACTTTGTATGAAAAAAATATTATTCTATATTTTTGATCTATTTTTTCATATAGGATCACTCTTTTTCTAATTGTACCACCAGTTATAGAGCATTCTATACATAAGATTTAAAATAAAATAATAGAATTATAAAGTAACATTTTTTCCATGTTTTAAGGTTGTAAGATAATTTCTGATTAACTTTATTATAGTTAATTAAATTTATTTGTCTGTAATGTTGAAAAGAATTAAAAGTATCAGGTAAAAAACTCATTGCCATTAAGTAGTCGTGTAATTTTAATTTTGAATTTTACATTATATATATAGTTTCTATAAGAATATAGACATTAGTTTGTAGGAGCAGTATGATTAATTATTTTTTGTCATTAACAGTTTTAACAATAGATACATTAATTATAATAATAGCTAGTTTAATTTTAATGATAATTACTTTAATTTTAAATATAAATTGAAATGAAATTATTTAAACCATTCATATTTTTTGAACAACAACAAATGTAATCAACAAATGTAAAAGATAAAATAAAGTTGTAATAGAAGCAATTATACTAAAAATACATATATATATTTTAGATATAATAATAAATTTAAAAAATGTGAATAATGTCTATGGAAATTATATTCAGTAATGACATTTACCGTAAGTTTGTAAATTATTAGAATAATACATTCTAACATTCATACATTTAAAAAATGTAGTACAATGTAAATTATCACAGTAAGTCAATTTTTTCATTATTTACATTAGTGTTATTTATTATTATATATTATCACGTAATCTTTTTCTGTCATTATGTCTATAGAATTTGTTAAGTTAGTTTATAATATTTACTAAAAATGCTATTGTCATAATTATCATTATTATTTTAACTCATATATGTAGAATAACGAATAAGCCCATTCTGAGATTTCGACGCATTCTAAAAATTCCTGTGACATAACCTGTTATGAGCAATATACAAATGAAAGAGTATAATATTCGTAACTTATTTTTGATTTTACAAATTCATCAAACTATTATTGTACGTAATTATACTGTATAATTGATTACTTTGTAATGTTCCATGTGTAAGAAATGTTGAAAAACAAGTAAAAATGTTTATCCATGAACTGAAAGTGCTACTTGGTACCGTTTCATCAAAGCGGTGGTAGAATCAAGAACTTCTAGGTTTCGGAAAAATGGAGGTCGCAGCTTGATCGAAATCGTGGATCCACCTCGTTTAAGAAGAGTTAAATTGCGTTATTTTTTTGTGGGATAATACAGTTCTAATACGTTTCCTTGATTCTTGGTATTCTATTTTATTTATAAATTCAAAATCTATAAAGTAAAGACCGATTTTTACGCAGTAAAATGCAGGAGAGACGGTACATCTCTATTGTACGCTTTTCTCAATATACTTTTAAATCTAAAACCTTTACTGAATTTTGAAAGTATTCTAGTTGTTAAGAAAAATAATACATGTTCTTTTTAAACCTTAGTTTTCATATATAATTCTGTAATTTTGTAAATAACATCTTCAATTTTGCAACTATATTTATTCTCATATTGTTTCTTCTTTAACACATCTAATTTTCTTAGATTTATAAATAGTTGTCATAGTATGATTTATGAATTTCATGAACATTTTACTTTGTAAGAAATTTGATATTATGAGCTTATATAATTTAATAATTTATTATTCGTTGCAGTTTTAACAAGATAATACGTTGGATATACAACGCTCAATACAAAATGAAATCAAAGACAAAAGCTAAAAAATCAAATGGGAAATTTGGGAAAGTTAAATTTTCTCCAAAAGGAATTACTTCTATAAATCCAGACTTATCACAACTACATCCGCCTATAGACATAAGTGATTCGACTTTATATCGTGTGAGCAAAATTTTAGAAAATGGCAGTGATGAAGTTAGATCTATTCTGGCATATGAATGTGATTTAGTATATGAATGTCGCATATGCCGAAGCCTTTTTAGAAGTTTGGTCAATTTTATTTCTCATAAACGTGTCTATTGTAAAGAAAAATTTGATGTTACATTTGTTAGGGACTCCTCCAACGATTATGATATAGTATGTATGACATAGTATATGATATAGTATTTTAATATATTTTTATATAAAGACAAGATTGCTAAAAATTAATATTTGAAAATGTCGTATTTAAAGATTACATAACTAATATTTTGATGGAATCCAATTTTGATGAAATGAGTCGTATGTCAAAAAGTAGATAATAAGATTTTTAGATGATTCAGAACCTTATCTTTCTTCAAAATTATGTAATATTTTCAATTAAAAAAATATATAGAACATTAGATAATGCATTTTAAATTTGGAGTTATAAAATATAAATAAATTGATATAAATCTAATATTAAGAATAAAAGGAATTTTGTTTTTATATAATTGCAATATTTTGTGATAATATTGGTGAAATATCTCATTTAATTGTTGTTTGAAATACCGTTAAATATTTTAATTTGGATATATTTACTTAAGACTAGATAATTTTAATTAGTATCCAATCTATACATATTCAAGTAGTAACAATATTTTTACTTGAAGAAAATTTTTTTATTTCATATGCATAAAGAAAAATATAATATAAAATGATCATTCTACATAATACTTACTGCAACTTGTTTTGTAAATTTTCTCAATCTGTTATATTTTTATCAAGTTGTCACAATTCATCTTAGGAATAGAAATGAGTATGTGTATTATGTATAATATATTATATGTGTTATGTACATATATAAATGTATATATGTATATGCATATGTAATATATGGATTGTATATGTTACAGACTTCCACGAATAATTTAGACATACAAAAAACACAGGGCCTATTTAAAGAAGGATGTGGAAATGATCGAATTTTAAGAAGTCAAGCTTGCAAAGAAAAGGAAAAGAAGGATCTCACTGCAATTGTTAATACGCTGCAGAAAAAACAAATAGAAAACTTACAAACAAACACTCAACGATTATGTTTGGAGACTGTACATTCAAATTCATCGGCAGTATATCAAACTGTTGAATCAGTGC
This sequence comes from Bombus pyrosoma, assembly GCF_014825855.1. Classification (NCBI taxonomy): domain Eukaryota; kingdom Metazoa; phylum Arthropoda; class Insecta; order Hymenoptera; family Apidae; genus Bombus; species Bombus pyrosoma. The sequence continues at coordinate 156,001 of NC_057786.1, read as the reverse complement.
TTTCAACTGAGAATCATACAGATTTAATGAAAGCACAGGTATTTATAAATAATTATAATACTTGCAAATAATTACAAATAGAATTAATTAGAGCTATTTAAATTTTGTTGTAAATAATATTTAGGTAACAGAGCTAAAAAATATAAATGAGAGGACTGTAATGTTAGATCTGAATGGCCAAGTCTTAGAATTTAGTCAAAAGTTGAGTGGTAATACAATAACTCAAGTTCGTAATAATGAAGAAAGTGATAAGGAAGTTATTTGTCCTATATGTATGTTTTTATTATTTTGTCCATTATATGCATAATAATATTTATTCATCTTAAATTATAATTGCATTGTTGTTTAATTTTTAGGTTATGCGAAATTTTCAACGAAAAAAACATTAACAGTTCACACAAGGACACTACATACATCTCACAGGTTATGTTACCCATGTCCTTGTTGTTCTAGTACATTTGCAAATACGTGGAGTGTTTATAGGCATCTCTTTAAAGGTGTGTAAAAAGTATTATAATAATATTTTTATTAATTCCAGTAATTTTCATTAATGATTATGTAATTAAATTTAATTAATTTTATAACTTCTTGAGGAAAATAATTGTAATTTTACATCTGCGAATGAGATATATCACTGCATGGATGAGATACCTTGTGTGTCTTTATTAGGATGCTGAATGTCCTATTGGAAAACTTGGGACGAAACGTTGGTAAAATGGTGATTAAAGTATACATTATATTCTTATAAATAAATGCAACTGTAAATGTAATTGTAGTTAGAAACAAAGAGAGATGCAGAATATCAGAGAGAATCTGATGATTAACATTCAATTGTAAATACCGACATAAGATATTTCCTCCGTAGCATTGCATAAATATTATTGCAGAGTGAAATATCTCATTCATAGCGTTGCGTAAGCGATATCATTATGGTGGCATATTTCGTCTATGGTGTTGACAAACGATATCGTGGTAATGAAATATCTCGTCGGCAGTTGCGAAACGATTAATAATATAAAATCACGTTGGACTAAAAATTCTACAAGAATTAATTTTTTAGAAGTTAGAATTCTTTTAATGAAATTTTTAAATACGAAATATAGTTCATAGAAAATCTAATGAACAAGTGAGGAAACTCAGATCACAAATTCAAGAAAAAGCATTTATTAAAGATACTACTATTGCTGAAGATTTACAAAAGGAGGATGCTCAAAAAACTTTAGTGAATAGTGCACTAAGGGCTAATGAAACACAGGTATTTTGATAATTATAGTTATATCTTTGTTTTTATTGAAGTATCGTTAATATAAAATACATTATATTAATAGGAATGGATAGATCAGTTGGAATTGGATACAGAGTTACAAAGATGTGGTGGATGTGGAAAGAGATTTGATAGAAAAGCAGCGTTATCAGCTCACTTGCAATATTGTAATAGGCGTGTTGCAGCATATGAAAGTATAACTAAAGACAAAAAGATCAATAAAATTCCATCAAATGATGTTTCAAATGGAAATACTAATGAAACATCTATTCGCGTGGAGGCAGTTGCCAGTTTAAGTAAAGCGGACTGGGATATGTTGAATAGTGAAGGACTAGTTTCACAAAATGTATCTAATGGGAATGTTGCAAGAATTCTCGCAAATGAAGTACAAGAAAACTTGGCGAAAGACAATCTTTCTTCTGCAAGTGATGTTTCTGACCCTTTAGAAATTGTGTATACTAGTATAAACAAACATAAAGCTAATGTTGGGAGTAAGAAACGAAAAAATAAGGAAAGTACAAAAAGATTGAATAATAATGCAGGTAAAAGCAATATTTCATATTTTATATCTATAAGATTTAAGATATTATAGTTTATACAAATATATTTTACAAATCTTTTTATTTTGATTTTTGTTTCGGTAAAAAGAATGTAATATGTAAAACAAAAAGTATGTAATATGATATATCATTCCTAGAAAATATTGCAAAAGGCATATCTGTAGAAGTGAACATTGGGCATGACACAGCAACTGAAAAACTGGATCATGTATTATCAATGGAAAAGAAAGTAGCTTCAATAGTAAACTTCGAAAAGCTTGAGTGCCTTCCATGTAAACGAAAATTCCCGTCTGTGCATAATCTAAGAAGACACGCTGCCATTCATATTGGATGGAATCGTTATCAATGTAGACTTTGTGACTATAAGTGTTTCGTTAAGTGTGATTGTATAGCACATTGCAATAAAGTTCACAACGCTCAAAACAATCGTGTTGTTATAGACGAAATGATAACTCAGATTCCAGACGACCAGTATTTGTGTGGTCAAGATATTACGTCGAATATAACGAATTTAGAACAGGAGATTGATACTCCAGAAGTTGTAGAAGTTAACATTACACCAGGAAATATGGGATTAGAAGTTAAAATGAGAGAGAAAGGGATGAATGAAACAGAGACAAAAATAGTTGATAAAAATTCAATAGTGGTTCATGAAAATGGTAAAACTCAAGAAAGCATGGATAATGGTATTAAAGGAAATACTTTGGCAGTGGATCAAGATCTTAGAAAAATGGTGATGGAAGTTATCTTTGGATCTTCTGAAGTTCACTCCGCAAAACAAACAGGTGTGAAAGAAACTGAAGACTCTAGTTCAAAATTACAAAATAAAGGGGAAGGAGCACAATTTAAGGATTCTAATTTAAAGGAAAGTGCGTATATGCAAGACAATTTAAGACCGCAGCGTCCTATTCGTAACAAAATAAAGCCTCTAAACAAGGATTTTATCTACGATTTAAAGGAGGTCACATTTCGTAAAGATTCTTTGATCGTGAAATCTTTAAACAAGCCACTTGCCAAAAAATCTCCAGTACAGGAAGATGACAATTTGGAGAAAGATTTAGACCAGCCGTCCAAGCGTTTTAAACCTATAGAAGATGAAGAAATATTAATTCCTTGTGAAAATAACACCATAGTAAACAAATGCGAAATTGAACTCAGTAGAGGTTTTAAAAATAGTTTTACTGTTTCTCAGTGCCGCAATTAGTAAACATTGCATCATAGTGGAGTCTCTATTCAGTCAGAAATATATTGTTTAAATTGATATTATTCATTTCCATGAACAAATTTTTAGTAAATTTTTAAACTATATTCTTCACAAATATATATATATACATATATATATATGTTAATTTGTTCAGTAATGTTATTATTTTTACTTTTGTTGAGCATTATTAAGAATTTAATTCTTCAACACATTGTTTTCTTCTTAAGAATTAATAATTGAAAATATTGAGATATATAGAATTACTTAAAAAATTATTTAGAATATGTAATAATAAAAAAGAAAAGATAGCAAAATGTAGATAATAACACATTTTTTAATGTAATAATAGTTATATGAAGAAAAACATTATTAAAATTTGTAATGTATTGTATGATAATTCATACAAGCTTTTTTGTTTAACACAGTTTAATTATTTTGTTTTATTTCTTTCAGATTAATTAAACACAGATGTGTTAACGAAGTATATTTATAAACTTTTAGTTAAAGATAAATATATGAACTCTTAGATGGAAAGTTTATAAACACAATTTATGGATAATATCCGATGTTAATTTAAAATAGATAAATCAATGTTTGTTCTCTAATTCCTAATAAAACCGGTAAATTCAAATAAATTTATTTTAGATTTGTATATTTATTGTGTTTTAAATTATTACAAGCATTCATAACTATTTTTGGTTTTTATAGATTAGGGTGATATTATTTTTACAACTGAAAAATATTCTAAATAATAATAATTTGTGAAAACTATTAAGGAATAAGTATGTCACATATAATTTCACGTTACATATAGATAATTTATTTGCTTACACAATATTAATAAGTTACAAATATATAGAATAATGTAAAAATAAATAGAAAAATTCTAAAAAAAAAAAAGAAATGGATTATTTATAGATGTGTATAAATAGAAAATGATTAAAAAAAATCATCTTGTAAAAATAAATTATAAATATATGTATGTGATGGTTATAGTTATAATAAAATATCTGCAATAGCTTTATTGGATTTTTAATATTTTATTGATTAATAAATTAATTTCATTTGTAACATTATGTGATGATAGAATAATAATTGGACAAAGTATGTAATATGTATCAGGCAATGTTGAGCTGTTCGTTTAAATTCAAATTTTATTAAATTAATTTTCATTTAAATAATTGTTTACGCAGACACATTTGTTACTTGAAAGTTGAAAATTAAATTGTTCAGAGGAGTTGTTGATGAACAGTTGATGGGTGTTTTAAATATACATATTTGGCACATTAAGCATTTAAATGTTGAGTTAAGTCTTAAGGGTCTGCGGGACAACAAAAAGTTATTTAAAGCAGGTCCGTAGTAAACAAAAGATTAAGAACCGCTTGTGTATATATTTGCGTAAAGGCGCGAAAACTTTCAACGGTATGATTTGTTTATGTTTGAGATGCTAGCCACTGATTAGTCAAGAGAGCTCCTATCACAGCAAAGTTGCCGCCATTGGTAGAAGAACTACCGCGACAGGTACCTGTGGTAGATGCGCGGCAAACGGCATCGAGAGACAACGTTTCGTTTTCTGTTCGTGTCAGTGTCTGGAGAAATCTGTTAGTACGGATGACGCCGGTAAAATTATTACAATTCAATTCTATTATGTTTACAATGGCGATAAACAGTGAAGTGGTGTGAAGTGTATTATTTGCGTTAGCCTTCTAATTTCCTGGAATCTTTTGCTGAAGGATTTTAGGCGCGGTATCGTAAACGTAAGTCATCTGTTCTTTTGCTTCTTTCTTTTCCTATCTTCCGTTAAGTATCACTTTTCATTTTTAAATTCCCACTGAACGCGAAACTTTCGTTGAAATGTTTTCTACATAAAATCTATATTAGTCTATAAAGCGATTTATTAATATTAATTTTTGTCTCTGTTATAAACGTGATTTTTTTTGTGTATTTAGCATTTCATTTGTTTTCTCGTAACGTTCGTGTACGACTAACTAATATGTACGACTACGAGAATTATGTTAAAAATGAGATATTCTTTCGTATCTGATAAATTTTACGGAATTTTTTAATAGAATTCAAAATTAAACCATGATTAATATACGTTAAGAATAATATAAGCTAAAATATCTGATGTTATAAAAATGTAAGTATATTGATTGTAAATATATCGATTCCTTTTTTCTTATTACGTTATCTGTTTATTAGATTACTTGCAAAATTTGAAGTTTTCGTTTATTTAAAGATTTGTTGTTATTTTCGTTAGCGACATTTTTCACAAAACACTTTAAATTTGATTAGAACAAGCTAATTTAATACCTGACTGAAATATAACCAACAGATGAGTTTAATAATAAAATCTTATTTCATAATTGATTCTTTCTATAAATTCTCTACATGTAATGTATATGTGAATAAAGTTGGGTTTCAACCACAATTACATTTTTATATTGGTTAAAACATCTACAAACGTATGTAGTTTTATTAATATCAGTTTTCATAAATAACCTTTCTCTTATAATTTTTTTTGTTCTGCTTGGTTATTAGTTTTCGTACTAGTATTTTATAGCATTATAATTTTCTCATGAAATTTTACTCCTATTTGTCATACTATTTTACGTGTTTAACCAAATTTTGTTAGAAATGAGTGGATATAAAAATATTGGCTTTCCTGGAAAAACACGTGTACGACTATGAAACGTAATGTTTACTTTATTTCTTTTGTGTAGTATGTCGTAAATAATTTATTAATCGAATTTTGAAATCAGAATTGACTATCTTATATTCGTTTTGTAACGAGGTGTACGACTTTCCCTTCTTGGAAATTCTCTCCTTTCTTTCTGTCCTTGTCTTCCTTGTCCTACCTTCCCCTTCTCTTTCCTTTGCCTCCTTTTATACCGTTTCTATATTTACTTTTTGATAAGAGAAAAGATTTTGTATAGTATCTCTTGGTAATCTTATTCTTCTAACAGGTTCCTTATTACGTTTGCGTGTGTGTGTGCGCGTGTGTGTGCGCGCGCGCGTGTGTGTGTGTGTTTTAAACAAACAACATTAATACATCGGTGAATTATTTTCATTATTTAATGTTTCAGTCATAATTTATAATTTCTTAATTTGGGTAAACTTTTCCTCTGTGAATTATTCGTCTTTTAATTCGTTTTCTTTTCCTCTTTTTGCATTTTCTGGTAGTACTCGATGAATAAAGACGAAATGCGACGGTTAAGTTCAGCAATCTATTGGTTCGAAAGTTGCGCGTCTTTAATGTTTGGTTCTCCGGACGTACTGTACGGCTTTATTCAACAACGGTAACAATTTAAATTAAACGATAAATTTTAATATCTATTTAGACACTACGGACTACTATGCTGAAAACAGAATATCGTTCTATCACCGATATATGAATCGATTTGTCAAATAATATATTTCATAAGGTCTTTTCATAACATTCATTACCTTAAAAAACATATGGTGAATGCAGAAGTCAGTCAGTCCATTAGCATTAAAACCGAGATGAATGAGATTTTAACAAATTGGTTGTAAAAAAAAAAACGATGCTAGCAAATATGTGAAAAAGGATTTTTATTATAAGATGACATACGGATGAACTTAACTACGAGAGAAACAAAGGAAAATCGCAATGTCTTTTTAAAAGAAATCAGATTGAATGAAAAAATTGTGACCTATATCAAATGTCCACTGAAAAATTTGAATAAGTTAATTTATGTATTTTTCCGGATTATCATCACTCACTCACTCACTCACTCACTCACTCAGTCACTGTCGTTCTCTGCATCAAGGTTTGTTAGATTTGCCTTTGAGGTCGATGCTCGCGTTTTTTGATTTGTCGTTGAAAAACTTTGGTAAAATGGATGCGTAATGCGGCGGAATATAACGTTGTAGATGAAACGTGTGCTTCTTTTTCATTTCTTTCACCGATCTACAGGTCTACGGGTCTGGTCTATGGGTCTGGGTTTTGAACGACATTGAGCAAACTCGAAGGCCTTCCTTTTGACACCGGCTTCGCGTTGATCTCATAAATTGAAAAATCATTCTGCATTTATATTATCTTGTCTAATTAAACGCATCTATATCACTCTTATAATTTCTTCTCTGCAACTATTGCACTTACTATTTGGTACTTTGTTTTTTGTCTTTTGATAACCAGACCTTCGAAATATTTATCCCCCTCTACCTCATATAAATGTCATTATATGAGATTGAAAATATCCTTGATTATTTTATAATCAATATTTTCAGATGTTTTTATAACAGTCATGATATATTTGTTGGTTTACTTGGACGAAAGGAATTAAATTTTTCTAATTCTTAGATACTAACGGATTAATTAATTACATAATTAGTACATAATTAAGTAGAGAAATATCTGTTTGTAATAAGAAATATAGAAGCTATATTCCACCGATCCTATGTATTATTAAAATAAGACTGGGGAGATGAAAGTAAAGCGTATTTTCGTAAAAATGGAAATTCTGTCGCATCAGGATCAAGCGGACGAGTTGAAGAAAGAAAGTCTCGGATAAAATTTTTCTGGGATAATTATATATCCGTTACCGTTGTATCACTTGTGAACTCTGTTGCTACAACTTATTTCACAATGATACTCGAGCAATTAAACGTATTTGTTACCTACTTTTAATATATATTGGACAAGGGATGAATAATAAAAGAAGAAAAGCTACTCTTGTGATGAATTGTGTTTCCATAACAACACATAGCATGCACTTTGCACAATGTCAATGCCCTCGTCATGTTACGTGCTCCTCAAGCTCGTTCGAACGAATATAATTGGACTACATATTTTGAAAGTGGTGAAAGTCGATTTTTGGAAAAAATTGAGAAAACGGAGAACCTTCCTATTTATTCGCCTTTATGCGAACCTTTTATTTATAAACGATATATAATTTAAATGTTTCAAACATTCGTTTGTTTCAATTAATCGAAATTTCCTTACTATACGGAGTTATATTATCGTTTGTCTATTTTGAAAGTAATACGACTCCATTTCCTGTATTCTGTAGCCTGTCCAAACATTCGAGGAACCAATAATCAAAAAACAAATGATATTTTGAGATTAAACAACAGCATTTTGTTTTCAGTGTTCTTACAATTAAACGATTAAAGCATGAAACATGAAATTTAAATAATCGAAGCTAAATGAATCGATTTTCGATTCAGTGATTTTGAAAACGGTGCAATTCGCGAGTAATATATCAGAGTAACTTCTTTGATCTTTGTGTTGGTCCGAATTGGAAGTGAGTTATCCGCTTGGATAGGGGGCGTCGATCGGAACAGGTAATGATCGAAAGGGAATAACGTCCAACGAATAAGCTGGCTGCTGCAACATATCCCAAGCGAGACCTCGTTACGACGATAAAACAGTGTGTGGCGTGACGTTGTCACGCGGTAATTTCACAGAACGTGCTCCTTTGGTCGGTGCCCCAACCACCGCATCTCGTCCAAAGACACATTTTTCCTCGATGGAATTCGTCGCTCGCCCGGTAGATAGCTCAAACTTGTAGAAAGCAAAGTCGAATACTTTGAACTTTGCATAAAAATTTGGATTCTTCTTTTATACACCCGATACATACCAGGCAGAAATATTTATAATGTTATTATATATTTTTATATTTATATATTCTATATTTTCTGTCGTACAATACATGTACATTTTATTTCCGTCGATATCGTATTTATATATAATCGTATAACGCATTACATCATTTTTATATAGAGAAAAGAATTACGTACATTTCAAGCAGTATGCTGGGTACATTTCTAACTAATTTTGCGAGAAAAGGCAGAGCTATACCTCAAAAGCATGCTAGCTGTGTTTAGCTAAGAAAATTGGCTCCAACAGGCCTTGAACGATGCCCCTGGAACATCTCCTACGTTATAACAATCGACAATCCGGTTTCTTCTTCTTCCGTTAATATCTTTCGATCTATCCTCGTACTGACAACATTATAATTGTCTCTATGTAATTTACAAACGTTTCATTACGTTACGTTTCGAGCGTGTCACGTGTCACGCGTAGTCGGTGCTTAAAACGTTACGAAAGGTTCCATTAGTAACCGCTTTATACCGAAGAAGTTTACGACTCACTGTTGTTGTTGTTGTTGTTGATCCTCATTCTCAATCGCTTCTCTTCTTCGTAAATATCGTAATTGCCACGAACCTAGGAAGCACGGAATTTTTCTTTCCTCTCATTCTATAATGTTGTCTAATTAGGAAATCCACGGACAACGGGAGTATACAGGGTGTATTTCGTAATATGTGGGATCCACTCAAGGACAGTGAACAGTGGATAGTGGATAGTGGAGAGAAGAAAAGAGTTGGCGTAAACGCGTGTCCAATTTGACCTCTTATTTCAAAGTTATAAGCGCTTCTATGTCTCGATAACAATCCGTACCTGCTCACCTTCGCAGAAGGTGCTCGAATGGCTCGGTCTTTCGAGAGACAACGTCCGTGGGCAAACGTAGGTAGAACGTGCTTTTTACCCCGTTTGGCAAGCAACGATCTCGCTGTGCGCGATGACGAGATTTACGACACGGTCTTTGCTATCGAGACAAGTAAAGGCGAAGGTAGAACATTCGAAAATACTAAAAACGTAATTTGACAAATCTCAAAATGCAAGATTTCCACAAAGTCACACGATTTTTCGACAAATAAATTGAAAATTAACGACACGCTGTTCCTTTTTATTTCTGTATCGGCGTAGTTGCCATTTGTTGGAACAATGTTCCAAGAGTCAAAAGCGAGTACGAATATTTTGTTGTCGAGAAAAGCGGAAAGCAAAAACACGCTTCAAGCGGTAATAAGTACTTGGATCGGAAAGTGATTTTCGTTCTCGCGAAACGTTATATGCTCGACTGGTCGTATTAATGGCTATTTGTTCGGCATTTAATCTGTTTAATTTTAGCGGTTCAACGAGTTTGACAACTTTCGACGATGACGCAATAACGTGCCTGCAAATGTATATCGTATCCTCGTTGCATAATGCACGCACGTATGCAAGCCTAGAACGCGCTTATACGAGAAATCTAACGTAACGGTCGTAACGATTCTGTTTACAGCTTTTACGAATAGTACAAAGGGAATCTACGACACAACTAATACGCTTGCATCGTTTCTACTAAGCGAACGAACGAATAATCCAAATTTTTCAGCGCAACTCAAAGTTTACTTGCAAAGAAAAACATACCGCAAGCCGTTGGATCGAGTAATTCGTTCGTCGTTGCTCTCTGTAACTTTGAACCACTTGTTGGGTAAGCGACGAATCCCATCGCGATAAAGTGTCGCGTCTTTAGACGAGATCCGATTGTGTCTGGGCACCGACGAAGGAGAACGTTCCGTGAAATTACCGCGTGACAACGTCAGGCCACGTGGCTTCTACGGAAAAAAGACGTCATAACGAGTGTTGGTTGGCACGTCTTACAGTAGCCAGCTTATTCGCTAGACGTTGCTCCTTACGATCGCTACACCTATTCCGGTGTTCGCTTGCAATTAGCGAATCGAATAGAAAATTGGACTTGCCTGTTGGATCTTCTTTAAAAACACCGTACCTCGATGTTATAGAAAGCAACGGCGAATACCTCAATACGAATCGGACAATTTGCTGTACTTTTTGTAAATAAGCTTCGAGTTTGGCTGAAAAATTTGCACTACTCGTTCGCACGCTTAATATTCAAGATATACCTACCGCGCCAATTTCTACGCGTTATCGCATTTAAGCTTGTTAAATACAGAGTCGTGAAAATTTTTACTACCGCCACGAATCGGTTTGACGACGATTAAACGATCAGGAAGAACCCACCCACCAGGTTATCGATCGTAGACGTTGGTGTAACGCACCGGCTCTCTAAAAGATCGTTTCGATTTGATCTTTGATCGGAATTGGCAGGCAAAGAGAAAGAATTACTCTACTTGTTCCATTTTTCGCTCATTTTTCGCTCATTTTTCGCTCATTTTTCGCTTATTTTTCACACCGTCCATTTTGTTAATCGTCCATTTCTGTTCAACCGACAATTGGCCAAATTCGTATATACTTGACAAATCCTCGAACTTGATCGTCTAAAAAACGAAGCCTCGTGACCTCGCTTTTTGCTATACTTTGAATTGCTCTCCATGCTGTATAGCATAGGTATACTTATCTCATATAGGTGTACAGCCTAGGTATATACTTTTCCTGTTAATCGCTACACGCGGAAGACGATTTAAACATTTGTTATTAAAAGACAAGTCGTACAACTGTTGGATACGTTAAACGATCGTACGATTACCTATACAAAGGTACATTGCACGACCGTAGGTAATATCATAACGTTACGAAATATCAATATCGTTGTTAAAATACAAAATGCGCAGATTATAGGAGGTTGTAGGAGAGACACAGAGATAGAATAGAGATAGATAGAATGTAGCTGGCGTAAAAAAGATGTGTAACCTTTTTGCGAGTAAGCAATTGGCGAGGTGGCAATTCTCGTTCGGAGGACGATGACACGTGGAAAATTAGGTCAGCAGACTCGATTATACCCGACCAACGGGTCGCTTTTCTTTTTATTCGATACTTACTCTCGTTACTCTTGGCTTCACCCTTGGCGGATTTACAATTAAAAATGACCGTGTTTCGCGTACTTTGTTTGTCCGTACTATGTAACCTCCACTATCCGAATTAATGGGAAGACGTAACTCTTCGGACGAGGGAATTTTCGGATAATGGAAGCCGCGTCTCTCTTTATAATTATTTTTCTTTTTCCTTTTTTTTCTTTTTATTTTTCTTTTTTTCAGCACAAGCAATCGAAACGTCGATGATGATATTTATACAAATCTCAAAACTTTTTCGTACAATATATATATATATTATTATTATTATTATTATTATATAGATATATATATAGATATATCCAGATACTGTGTCGTACCTTCGTCGCTGATTTATTACCATTGCTGTACAACAGATCGTACATATTTATTTCTCAATTCCGTTACAAATTTCTTATTTCTCGAGTAATTCTCAATTACGTGTTTCTATTTTTGGCCTAGTTAATTATGGATCTTCTAACGTTGTAGATTTTTCCAATTTTTCAAATACTTTCACACCTTGCTCTAACTTTCGAAGCATCTTTTCTTCCCTTTCAATACGACGCTCGATACGACACGTTTCCACTTTGATGCCACTTTATACGCAGGATATTAACGCGTAGAATATTAACTTGGTACCAAAATAATAGAAAAGTAATAGAAAAAATGATAGAAAGTAATAGAAACGTGATAGCGGAGGACACGAGCAAAATATATTGCTCCGTTAATTAATACAAGTTTGCAGCGTTGTGATCGCCTATGTGTGAAGTTAGCCCCCGTTCTTTAAATCTCGCATTTGTTGTTCTCATTGCTCCAAGTTGTTCTACGTTTGCTCTAGATCGTTTCAACTAGATAATCGTTTATCTCGAAAGTGTACGATTTCGAAGCTATTACATATACTAATGTACAAGTAGTTGAAAGGGAACGCGAGAGTTTGAGTTTCCTCGTGATGATGTAATTTTTTATGAATTTACTCGTATTTACTCGTATAACGGAGTATCCAAGTTGTAGTACTCCGATGCGAATACCGCGCGAACATAGACCATCGTTAACACGATTAATTATGCAAAATTCTCTTCTTTGTACGAGCTTCGTGGGAAGTAGATAACGCACGAAAATGCGTTTACGAACGTGTGTAATTACCGCGAACAAGCGTAATTTAAAATAACGTCTATTTAGCTTTTCTGAATTTTACAGATTCCTCGGTTTATTCAAAAAAATATAATTCGATATCAATCATATACGAATGATAGAACGATCGAACGATTAAGTCGTTGCATTTCTTCTTATGCGATATATATATATATATATATATATATATATATATATATATATATAAAAGTATATATAAGTATATATATACGTACTCGTATATTGCGTAAATTGCGTAACGTTGTTGGTAAACTAATTTGATAATAATAACGATTCAGTAGCGCGATATTATTAACCATGCAAACGCCTTATAACCTGTACACAGAATGTACACGATATTTACGTAATAGGAAGCACGATCCGAAATATTATAAAAGCAATCTCTCTTTCGTAAGATACAAGTACGAACATTGCTGATAATTAATATGATAATTTATAGGGTAACTGCATCTAATATGGAACACTCATGATTTTAAAAGCTTCCTGAAAAGAGAAACACGCTTCTTTCTTTCAAGATTTATCCGCCCAAAATCCTTTTAACCGTTAAATCGCACAACTTTTCTAACAGATTTAATTCGGTAAAGTTGCATTCCTTTTCTGGCTGTTAACGTCTTAACCCTACTTCCAACGCCTCGAACATCGTTGTCGCTATATTTGTGTTTCGATTTCGTTATCCATTATTATACACGCAACACTAGTCGTGTCGATCGTGGCCGACCGAAGAAGATTCACCGAATCCTACGGTACCCTATTCGATGTAGAATACGGTTTCTTCTTGAAACTGGTGAAAACAGCGTCGGTCGGACGATGCGGTTCCTAATTTTCCGAAGCACATTCTTTCCTCATGATCCCGATGAAAACGACGAATACCCACTTGGACCCACTTTTCGTTATTATTGTTTCTTCCGTAATTGCCGCCACGCAATAAATACAATTCCGTATCGTCGTCGTTAGCAGCGTCATTGACGCGTTCCATATTACGTACGATCGGCAATGCGATAAATTTTAGAAATATAAGGTTAGACTTTTAGTTAGCAAGAAACTATCGTGAAATGTCTTTTACTTTTGTTTGAGAAAATATCGAAAGATATTTTTGAATCAAACGATCATCGGCGTCACGCATCGTCGGTAATAGAAGATGCTTTTACGTTACAAGCTGGAGCGCAAAGATATAGGAGAGCTAAAGCGGACATTCGCAGCGGGACCGCGATGTAACTCGGTCTAATAGCTTCCTGATTATTTCGTGAGCCGCTCAGCTGATTTCCTCTGCCTTCTGCTGCGATAGTTTCATTCCTCGTTGCCATCGGGGCGATGAGTTATTTCTTCGCGTTTGCGTTTGCGTTTGCGTTTGCGTTTGCGTTTGCGTTTGCGTTTGCTTTGGATTATTCCCTGTATCTCTACGCTTTTTTTCTATTATGGATCTTAAGCGATTTACCACTGCCTCGTTTCTCCTGCCTTTCACTGTTTCCTCCTCGCTCGATACGCTAGGCTATATCCCATAGCAATTCTCTGGCGAGCGTTTTAACGTACCTATTTCTATTTTACGCATTTTAAAATAGACTCTTTTCGTCTTCCAACGAGTGTCCTGTCTAGATACTCTAGATGTTCTAGATGCTGTAGATGCTCTGCCCTTCCCACCGTTCGTACATATTTATGTCTCCTATTATCGTATCTGATGTTTGTGATTTTATCGTACCTAGCCTGGTATTACTATTTTTTGTCCCTTCCAGTTAGAGTTTTAACTATATTTCATTGTTCTAAACGTTTTGCTCCTAGCTAACACACACACACACACACACACACACACAGAGAGAGAGAGAGAGAGAGCTATTCCTCGTTCTCCCAATTCTCTCTTCTTTTTCTTTCAGACACCCGTTCGCCAATACCTTCAATAAAACTGTCTCGCGTATTCGGATTGGTCTCGTGAGATACCTGAGATACCGGGTAATTTTTGTATACCCGGGTGCGGGTTACAGGTACCCTTCGTGCACATCCATGTACGCACATCTTTATCGAAGCTGGTTTAGAGTAGTTACAAACGTTTTGGAATCGCGTGCCAATACTTTTGTCCATTGTACGTACCTATTACGCGTGTACAATAGTATATACTTTACGTTACATGTGCTGCAGTCGTCGATACGTAAACGCTGTAACATCGTGATTACTTTTGTCGAAATACGAGGCCGTCTTAATAAAATCGGATGCATTAACGCGTCATTCGTTAGATGCTGTATTCGACTATGAATGCAAAGGACGTATTCTTAATTAACAGAAATTTGTCCTAATTCGGCCAATTTTCACAGCTCTTTGTTTCCCGCCTACGATGATTTCAACGACGAATACGCCGTCTTAATCGAGCAACTAGGACGTCTTGTAGACGTTCTGTATGACGTTTAATTTCTTCTGTCGTAAATGCTTCGTACAATTAGAAAAAATATTTTACAATGCGCGCACAGCATAAAAATCAGTTTTTAGCCCGATAGCCCGGCTAACGTTCGTTTACGAATTACTGTTCAAGTAGCACGCGTTATGATATTTTTAATTCAGTACGCAAGAGTACCGAACGATATTTACTTTTTTTTTAGTTACAGATACGTCTCAGTGAATGAACGAGGCTAAAATGGGCTGTGCTTCGCAGTGTGCCAAGTATTTTCTATGTTTCTTCAATTTCGTCTTTTTCGTAAGTATTGTATTCCTGTACAACATTATTTGCGCATTCCTTATTGCGACATTATCCTATATATATTTATCCGTTAATTCGATTCCTAATCAAAATATAATTTCTCCCTTATTTATATCCGCTACCTGGCAGCAACCACTCGATGTAAGCGAAAGTCGTAGATACGACCTGTTGATTTAACACGGCGGACAGTAGATACCCTACTATTAACCTAGCTGCTACTCATCCGTCCAACTATACTTAATTCTTATCTAACTATTTAAGTCTCCATCTAGTTACTAACTATTTATCTAACTCTTTGCCTAACCCCTAATATCTTCTTCTTTCTTCCCTTCCTTTTCCTTTCCACTTCTCTTAGCCAGTTCGCAGCTTTTTCCTTCACTTTCTCGTTAACTATTTCCTCTATACCGATCGACCATCGTCCTCTCTAGTTTCCTGCACTCTCTCAACACGTACTTGGAATTTCCAAATTCGCGTCACCGCAACTTTGCATCGTCTTCCCTCAAATATTCCTTCAAATATCTGTTAACGACTAATTCAAACGACTGTTTAACCACCAGGGCCAGCGATTTCAGCTGAATATCCGAGAAGGGATTATTCGATAGGGATTCGATAGGGATTCGATAGGGATTCGACCGTTTCGCCACCGTAACGATGTAATTCGTTTCTCACTTGCCACACCCAATTTGTTACGACACGCTGTACTTCTAGATTAATTCTTCTTTCCGATCTCGCTATACATCCTGGCGTGCTGGAAAATTAATTAAATTTTCATCGGCTTTGTCTACAGGTAGCCGGAGGGGCTGCGTTGGCGGTTGGAGTTTGGCTCTTCGTCGATAGCAATTCTTTCACTGATCTCGTCGGCAAACTCGATCAGTCGGACATTTTGGTAAAGTTTTAGAACAATTCTCTCGAAACAGAAATTTCCCTTTTAAAAGAAACGAAAGAAGAAACGAAAAAATCTCACTCGACCATGTTAAAGTGGTGTTGACAGAATATAGGGAAATTATTTAATCGAACGATTAAAAGAGAAGAAGACAATCGGTAGTAAGATTATTTGTAGTAATAGGATACTTTTTACCGATTCACGCTCCGTTGATTGCGACACGAAAGCGTTGCCAATTAGTTAACTACCGAGAAGAATATATCCGGCACTTTCTACTCGTAAGCTCTTATCGTGTACAGGTTTTCATTTTCGTTTCCTCGCACTCGTACTTACTGTAGATCGTTCGCTCCTAATATAGACAGCTATTCTAAATCAATGACAATGAATATAATATGTTAATGTTAATAAAACGAAAGCAACAGTTTTCCGATATTACATTTATATTTTATACCGACCATCGTTCGCCGATTAGATGTATATATATTTATTTATAGCAGCGTTATCGAATTAATTGTCGTTGTTCGAAGAAAGCACGGTAGTAGCAGAGAAGAAATTATAAAAGTAACATGTACACACTGTATCTACGTATATATGTATATATTATTTATCGTAGGCTTAAATGTACGCCTGAAACCTAAAAGAAAAGTACAATCTTTCTTTACATAAGTGCAATTATATTCTTCCCTTTGTTTTCTCTTTGTTTTTTCTTTCACAGTGTTTTCAACGTAATTTTTCTAACTTGTATACTAAGAGCAAGGCTTACATTACTAAATCGTAATATATTTTTACTTCCAATTACCATAATATTAACCTATATTATATATTATTTATTATACATGTATAGATTATTAGAACTAAATAAGTTATAACTATGTTTCGATACTTAGATAACTCGTATAATTTGCTCTCCATCTTTTCCTTCGCTAAAACCAAGTATCTCTAACGTTTGATTTTTCAGAAAATCTACAATTTTCAAATAAATTCAAAACAAATATTTCAGATCTTACTAAAAGTTTTTCTATAGCTTTAGTATATTTGCTTTTTACTAAAATTTTTAAAATTTTTAAATTTTAACAGATGATTCGATAGTACGTTGATCATAGAGTTAAATTCAATTATTTTGTTCGTAGAACAAAACGGACACCAACGTCATCAGGATAATATCGTACATCTTGATTTTGGCGGGAGCGTTGACCTTTTTGATCAGCTTTTTGGGCTACTGTGGAGCGATGTTTGAATCTCGGTGTCTTCTTTGTGTCGTAAGTACTTTTGTAGCCGAAAGAAAGAGACTTTAGTGTCACACGATACAATTCAGTTTTTAATTATAGTACGGTGTTCTTATTCTCCTCGTTTTGATCCTGGAATCTGTTGTAGTAGGTTTGGCTTTTGGACTTAAAGGGGATGTAAGTTTATTTCTTTCATCGTATTCTAACGTAACGTAAATTCTAATCTTAGATAGAAATTGATATTCTATTCTAGTCTATTCGTCGCAATTCTTTCAGGCAGAGCAAAGTACACGAGATTTTCTCAAGTCTACGATCAAATACTATGCCAGTAACATCGATAAAACAGAGACAATTACAGTGACGTGGGATGGCATAATGACACAGGTTGTTAAAAATTTGCTTGTTTGATTAATTAGGAAAAATCTAAAGAAAATCTAAATAAATCTTTCTTAAGCACAAATAAGTTTTAACAAGCGGATTTACATACATTAACCTGTTATATATGTTTAGCTTCATTGCTGCGGGGTAGACAATCATTTGGACTTCCGAGAGAGCGCAAATTGGACATCTACAGATAAAATTCTACCTGAAGCATGTTGTATAAAGGAAAACAATATTTTGAAGGATCCAACCTGCCCTATCAGTCCTACTTCAAATAATTCTTATTATAAACAGGTTGGAAAATACTTCGATTAGATTAATAACTTTATAATTCATTTATTATAAAGACCATTCGAGGATATATAAAAAGCTGTATAAATATCGTAGGGTTGTTATGGAGCAATAATGAGGACGATCGAAGAAAATGCGGCTATAGTAATCGGCGTTGCGGCTGGATTAGCATTTGTCGAAATCCTGGTTATTATTTTAGCTCTGCACTTGGCATGCTGTTACTGGCGTCCACAACACGGTAGGCTTGCACTTCTCACTGATTGATAACATGAATATTTCATGAATATTTCGTTTTACGAATATTACATCCGATCAAAACAACTCATATATGATAATCATTTAAGAAAACAAATTTTTCTCCTCTAGTACGATTTGAAACGATTTGAAGAACTTAGAAACGTTTCTTTAAAACATTCAAATAAATACATTCTTTTAGCTTGCGTCGACGTATCGTCGAAAAATGCTTGGTGAATTAACAGCAATGAAAATATTCTATTTATACTTTCAAGGCTTCGAAACTTAAGTGTTTCGCTTCGAATTAGTTTTCAAATTAATATAAGCGTAGTGTAATTCTTTTCTTTTATCCTATCTACATCTATGACAACGAATTTTATTGGAACAAATTGAAAAGAATAGAGGATTATTTCTTATATTAATAGAATTATCAGTATTACTACAAATGTTGAATAAATTGGGAACATTTAATATTCCAATATGTCTATTAATAAAATTTTTAATTATATATACATATAATCATATTTTTAATAACTATAATTAATATTATATCATTACATATGATATATTTGTATTATTTATAAGCTCGTATATAAGTAAAATTACAAATTAACTAAAAGTCATCGTATTCCTAAAGTAAATTTTCTATACTTATATCATAGCACAATAGTTTAGTAGAATCTATATAGTTTTTGTACCGTTACGATTTTTGCGGATAATTTAATGATAACGAACTGGAGCAGTTCACGCAATCATTTGTCGTCAGTTCATATCGCGCACAAAACATTTTCGTTTGCAGTTTTAACTTGTTGGTGTTGCTGTTGACCACATGCATTAACAGCCAGCTCTTCGTACCTTCTTCTTGGCTCCTTCCTTCATAGAAGTGAAAATTGGCTTAAGCTTACTACTCGAAACTAGGCCAGAACACGTGTTCGTCATCTACTCAATTATATTTTATTACTTTTCTAATAATATTCATAAAATTGGAAATGTTTATCGAGTAATATTTTCTATGAATATTTCAAATGTATGTAAATATAAATTTTAATTGGGCTAACAACAACTAAAAGGTATAAGTACAAAACTTTCAAATGCAATTGTTTTGTTTTTTCAAGCAGGACGCTCGATAATTTAGCTAGTTATATAATTAGAAAATTAATCTAATTAGTAAAAAGGTATTGTTCATTTTTTTAAAGCAAATCAGTACAAAAACAAATAAAGAATTTAAAAGCAAGACACTACAGAAAATTTACATATGCTTGCGTTGAACTACTTTGTGTGTGTGTGTGTGCGTGCGTGCGTGCGTGGGTGCGTGCGTGCGTGAGAGAGAGAGAGAGAAGGAGAGAAAAAAATATATATATATAATAAAAGGAAATATATATATATATTTTAAACAATTAACACGGATTATTATACTACATTATTTTATTAAGTTATATTTACTATAGTACATTAATATGTATAAATGATACATATTATAATCGCTCTGTTTATAAGAGAAACTAAAATGTATAATAAAAATTTGTAATATTTTATAATGTATATTTTACATTGTTTTATACTGTACAAGTATCATGATAAAGACTTTGTATTCTTTTTAAACTTGAAAATTTTTTCTTAACTCCTCTAAATTGTATGAAGAAGCATATTTCTTCTTACAATCGTTCACCAAAATATTAATCATAAAGAAAAAACGAACAGCAGTGTAAGTAATTGTAGAAAGAAATTACCTTACGATTATTGTTGTAAAATTTCATGAAGATGTTAAAAAATTGCAAATATGAGAGATAAATCCAATAATTTATAGTAATATATCATTTCCTTATTGATATATATTAATAACTAATATACAATTCTGCACATGTATGATTAAGTAATTGGTCAGTTATTTTATTCTCGAGGATTAGTATAATTTATACACATTCCAAGTACGTATAGAAAGCAACTATTGAAATTCTAGTTTCCAAATATAAATTATTTTATAAAGATATTTCAAGAAACTTCTTTATGAAGCAAAATTTCGTATTACAAGAATCATAATAAAAATAATATATTATTATAAATTATTGGATCTTTTTAACATAAATGGGCATAAATAAATATTTTATTCAATTAAAAGATCTTAAAAATTTTGTCATCTATGAAACAAATACGACTAAGAACGTTGTTATAATTAGAAACATCTTGATACTATTAAAATTTATACATTTTTAACGGCGCCAGATATCTGTTTATGGTAATATTATCATCAATGGTGCCTACATAATAAAGATAATGTATAATTATAAACATATTAAGATAATTTATATTTAAATTACCATATAAGAACTATCATTTATTACATAGATGATCTTACATTATTATTCCATAATCTAATCGTAAAGTTCATTTATTCTATATTTGAACTAGTATCACAGTCACTGTTTTATATTAAAAAGAATGCTTTTAGTGGCCAGTTTTTTCTATAACCTGCTAAATTTAAGAATTTGATGTAATCGTCTAACGATAAATATGAAAAAAACTTGATATTTGATTTTTCTTTATAAAGAATACAAAATATTACAAAATGTTTAATTATTTTCATAATATATCCCTCAATATAATATAAAGTTTGTACTATAAAAAGAGTTTACTATACCATTTTTCTTATAACTGGCGTTCTAATAATTGATAACAATGCATAATTATGTAAAGATGCAAGATTATTAAAAGATAGAGTTTATTGGAAATAATTTCCCATTAATTTAATAAGTAATTCTCAAATGAAATTTGGTCCGTCTACCCTTAAGTTCAATACTAATGCTGTTCCTTCGTATAGTTTCCTTTTTCGTAGTATGAGTTTTTATAAAAGAAGGCTTCCTTGATGAAACAACTCTCCTACAATTCCCCGCTATAGTATAGTCCGTTGTATTGACAAACGAAGAAGAAGATTTATGCACATTCTTAAAACGGACATTACAATACGATTCAGTTGATCCATGATGACTGATTCGGTAAACTTAGGGGGTTAGGAGAGTAAAGCATGTCCTATTGAGGTGGTCCACCCATTATGCCCATGGGGGGCATACCTTGAATTCCATATGGTGCTTGTGGAGGACCTTGATTTCCAGCCATAGGAGAATGCAATTGCATTGCAGGACTTTGAATCTGCTGTGTTGGTGTTACCTGTCCACCAGCTGGCGATGGAACTACCTATAGGCAGCAGTGTTTATGCATGTTTTATTTTTCAAACACATGAACAGTTATTAAATAAATGATATTATTATCATTATTATTATTACTATTATTATTAGTAATATCTCTACTATTAGATTATTAACAATTATTTTATAATAAGTTAATAATTAATATATTGGTAGTATAGTATAATATAAACAAGTATTATAAAATATATTCAAACAAAAGCTTTTAACAGTAATTCAATTTTAACGTAAATTTTACACGTACATTCTAATTTTCTAATTTTTCAGTTAGGTAAATATATAATAGATTTAATATATGCGATATAGCAATTATAATATTTTATGAAAGACTTTTGTTTTCTGTAGGTAATTAAAAGGTTCATGCTCAGGTTAATCTAATCAATGCGCAAATCGTTTTCTGTGATCATATACATGTTTCTTTTAAATTGCAATTTTATGTTGGGAAAGATTATTTTTATCTTACAAAATATTTTGTGATATTCGATTCTGTAATACAATGATTAACAGTTGACAGACTTACTACAAATTGTGTAGCAAATCTTTATAATTTTATTCGTAACACAACCTTTAAAAAAATCCTTATTTAATTTTAGCTTATTCATAACTTTCTTGCTTTTCAAAGCATTCATCTTCAAATTAACATATAGAAGTATAATGTATGCATTATTAGTTAAATGTAAGCTTGACTTTCCTTTATGTTCATAATTGCTTAAGTTTATATTTACCGACATAATGATCTGATAATCGTACCTCTACATGTTGTTCTTTGTTAAAGATAAAAGACAGTTGCTTCTAAAAAGACTATTGGACATGTGAAATTTTTAATAAATTGGTGTGAATTAAATACATTAATAATTTTAGAAACAGATAAAATCTCACTGAAAAATGGCACATATAATACAATGACTGAATAAATTAGTCAATATTATTACAGAATACAACAGAACAAGGTAGTATATATAATAGTACATAATTAGTAGATAGATTTTATATAGAAGTGCTAACAGGATGCACTTTTTCTAAAGAAAAGCAAGAATTTGTTACGAATATGTACTAAGTATCCCTACCAAAGGTATGCTATTTTTAGGCTTTCATCGATCTGTAAATGGAAAACGGCGATCTCTAGTCTCCATTTAACGCATGCAGTCAATGAATTTCACTCGAAACAGTAACTCTCCTTAGAAGTATTCGCAAACGTTCATGAACCAATTGCAGGATTGATTAAATCCTGGTTTAATACTTTGAAAATTAAAAAATTTATCTATTTACCTGAGACATAACTGGAGGCTCTGAAGGAAGAGTTAAATTAGCTAATAAATCTCTAACTGCAGGAAAGAGAGAACACTCAGATTGATTTGCACCATATTCAGCAAATCTTTTTAACTGTAAAGATGCAGCTGCCATTGCAGAAGCTGGACTTGGATCCCTTTTTTCCGCTAATTGTGTCAAATTTGTACTAACATCATAAACTAGCGGTAAAACTAATGACGGTGTTTCTCCTTGATACGGTAATCCAATCCTTGTTATTTGTAACTGTAACATAGATGGATAAAACGTTAATATAACTTTTATTATAACAAATTAATATAGATTAATAGAATATTGTCATTTTAATATGATAATAGTATTTTAGTAAACATCTTATGTATGTATACATACAAAGAAAAGGATTTTATTTCTGCAAACTAGTACAGCAGCCATGCCAGTTGGTACAATTGGAGTTCCAGAAGGAGGAATCCTTAAACACCATTGTACATTCCACTTAAGTTGTTGTTGCTGTGCTAATCCAGGTACTAATTCCAATTTCATTATTTGTACAAAATCTTTTAACACATTGAATGGGACGTTTAACATTCTACCAAAGCCAGAAAGTGTATTTGGTTTATATGGTGGTGCTGCTGCTCTCGTATCAAAAAATTTTTCTATAATCTGCAAAAGAAGAGGGAATATTATAAAAATAGTTTTAAAAATATAAGAGATTTAAAAGATATTAAAAAAAGAAAGAAAATTTGAATTATGAATTGAATTATGACAATTACTTGTAACTCTTCCAATGACCATTGATCTTTATGTTCCGGAAGTGGTTGCACCTTTATATGAAGAGACTGCAAATGTTGTGGATTTAAACCAACTCGACATTGTAAACTCTCTACCTTAAAGTGTACAACTCCTGGCTCTGTACTATTTACTGCAGTTAACTATAAATAATTTAATATATAGCTTTTATAAATTGTGTTGTACTTTTAAAATATAATATACATAACTAGATAAAATATTCTTATTAAAAAATACTCTTACACAGTCATCAGTTTGTATAAACCGTTGAAATTGTCTGCGCATATAAATGCACCCTAAAAATCTTTCAAGTGGTGAAAGATCAGGACCAGGAAGTCCAGAGGGATGTGGGGAAGGGCAACAAAGTAATTCCAAAGCTTCATGAGTTAGAAGCGTAGGTACAGCACCTGCCCATGAACGCTGTGGAAGTACCCTTGATATATGGGTACCAGTTTTATGATCAGAAGCTTGTGGACTATGCAGTGCTGCATGTCCTGGACTCTGTGTAGGACGTGCTGGAGATGGTCTAGGTACACTAGGTGATCCTGGCCAATTAGAGGCTGCTGGAGAAGTCATGCTCTGTGAAGATGGAAATGGGCTTCCATCTATATGTCCTAAGTAAATAACCATAAAATCTCATTATATTATATTTCTAATTCTAACAGGATTTATTACAAAAATGTTATGTACTTATGTAATTTAATTGAAATTAGTGATATTTTCGTTGTGTTTAGTAATATGCAGTTAATATAATGTTTAAGGTAATTTTTACTATTAACAATTATATTAAGACTTTAATATTTAGGTGCAATATTTAGTGCAACATTTTACAAAACATTTACTTATTTCTATAATACAAATAAAAAGAAATTATTAAACTATTAATTTGTATGACTTATAAATGAAAATTGTAAACAATAGGAAGATGAGAGAAATATAATTCGTACTACTGAATTACTACTTTTTAAAATAAATATAAAATGTTAACAAATGTCATTTTTAATTGTCTGATAAAAGCGAAGTTTTATTGAGAAAGATTGTTTATAACCAGTTATTTCAAAATCTAGAAGTTTGTAATAATAAAAACTATTAAAAGTGACATGGAAAAAATAATACACTTAATATATAACTTTACCCCCCCCCCCTCCCACCCTCACAGACACGCACGCACGCACGCACAGACGCACGCACGTACACACACACAAAAGAAAACAAGACAGAATGCTAAATAAATTGTTGATAAAATTAAAATATGTTTGACTTGAATAAAATCATATTTTCAGATATACTTTTGTGCATCGTATTCAAATGTTCAAATGTGGACAAATTAGTTGAATCCAGAAATTATTAATTAATTATATATATATATATATTGTATATATATAGTTCAAGTGATACAATGTATCATATCCGAAAACATTGAATAATGTATGGATGATGCAATAAATACTAATACTAATACTAATACTAATACTACTAATACCTGTTTAAGTGATATGATTTTGAAACAATACATATTGTAGTATTTACATTCTCAATTAAAAATTATTTCTTACCAGTTTGCATAAAGGATCCTGCTGGAGAATGTCCCACTTGAACATTACTACATGGTCCTGGTGAAGATGTTGGCATTAATCCAGCTGGACTAGGAACATGCATCGGGTTTAAAGGACTATTAGCGACTAATCCAGAACCTGGCGAAGGATGTGGTAGCATATTGGGAGTATTTGGTGGTAGTGATGGTGGTGAAGCCAAATTAAAGGAAGTAGCTGGACTACTTCCAAAACTTTGATGCTGACTCGTCTGAGGGAAATTGAAAATAAAAAGAAAATATCTTGTAGCATTTATACAGTATTGAAATGAATATGAAAGTTACCTGCGATATATTAGCAGTATGTGGACTAGCTGGAGTATGAGGATTACTACCAGAAGGTGGAGTCAAAGGTGGATGAAATCTTAATCCATCTCTTTGTTGTGCAGGTGATTGGGGCCCACTTCTATGATGGCTTAAAAAACCTACATTTCCACTCCCACTACCACCATCGCTATCCATTGTTACAGGAGAAGGAGGATTGTCATCCTCTGACTGAGATCTTCTGCGGGAAACTGCACTTTCATCCACATATTTGGATAAGAAGGCCTATACAATTAGCAAAAATAAATTACATAAAATATTCTGTACTTTAAGGTGTAAAATAAATTTTATAAAGAATAACTTCTTTGGAATGAAATATTAAATAGAATTCTAATATTATTCTAATACATATTCTAATATTATTAATATTTTATCATAAATGATTAATATTAAATCTAATACTATTACCTTAAGACCTTGTGTAGGAGTGAACTCATCTACAACATAACTTCTATCAAAACGGCTGTACGCTCCATCTCGTAAACTCACTAAACCACTTCCTCGTAGACGAAGTTCTAAACAGTACATACCCTGATACGCAATTCTGACTAGAGTTACACATTGTGGCATGATAGTGAAAGTTTGTACTGGCACTTGAGGTCTCTATAAAAGGTACAATATAACTTATGGACAATAATAACAAAATATACAATATCTAACAAACAAAAATGAAATAAAACAAATTTTAAGAAAAGCAAGTAATATTAAAATCATACCGAATTATAAACACAAAGTTGTGGAATCGTAGGCAATTTACTAATCGATGTAAGGGGTT
Organism: Bombus pyrosoma; assembly: GCF_014825855.1. Taxonomy (NCBI): domain Eukaryota; kingdom Metazoa; phylum Arthropoda; class Insecta; order Hymenoptera; family Apidae; genus Bombus; species Bombus pyrosoma. The sequence goes on along the minus strand of NC_057786.1, from coordinate 129,580 downwards.
GAAGTGTTTCATGTAGAATGTGTATAAGTTGGGCTAAATTTCTATGTGTATTCAAATGAGCTTCAAGTTGTTCCTTCATAATTGAATGAGCATTAGTAGCAGTGCTAGTTGGACCTATACATTAATGAAAGCTTTAAATTAGTAAAAATATATTAAATTAATAACGAATATATAGGATGTTCATGTAATAACAAAAATGATTAATGACGATTTATCTATATTAAGCATACACCATTAATGCAAGAGATTCTGACAATGGTTCAACAGCATTGAGAATTTCTGTACTTCTTATGTTTCATAGTAATGATAAATCATTACATGGTAATCATTATAGTGAACTCAAAGTGACACAATATTTTAGGTAAAACTAATTTTTCTTATGTTGTCATGGAAGATAATAATACGATTCAATGTGTACCATGATGTATCACTGTCTTTTGTATTATTATAGGTAATTATGTATATGTATCTACAGATATGTAAGGATGAAATGAAAGATTCTTAAATATAGAAAGATAAAAAGCAGAGCAAATAAAATATGTTAAAAATTCAGAATGTACTGAAAGAAGTTTATATCAATAAAGGTTAGGACTTATTAATAAATTAAGAATCCATCCCAAATGTCTTATATGCGCTAAAAACGTTCTAGTACTAACTTCCTTATTACAAATCTAATATTATTATGAATAAAAATGGTACACTATGGTATTCATTGAATTAATTTGGCCGTTTTCAACTATATTATAAAAAATGCTCTTAAAATATTTGCTGTTGCATTGCCTCTTAATACAGATGACTCTTAACAATAATTTACACATTTCTTATATTACTTATATTATCACAAAAAGGTAAAAGATATATGGATCACTAGAATAAACATCGTGTATAATTGATATAAGATAAAAGGTAATATTTACTTTTTCCAAAAATCAATTTAAATGCTTTATCATTGGTACTCCATTGCACAGTAACAGTAGCTCCACGATTAGGACCATAAGTAAGAACTAACTTACTATAGTTATATGATTTTATATTAACCATATTACGCAGATTATATTTTTCTGTAACATAAAAAGGGCAAAAGTTAATGGTTTTAATTACATACAACTTCCAACTCAATATTATTTTCTAATAAAATTAAAAGCTATACCCATTTTAAAATATTCTGCTAAACCATGTACAATAGAATAAAGATATACAATTTGAGCCCAATCGTTGAGTAACGCATCTACTGTTCGCGAAACCGTATCTGCTGTACCCATTTCATATTGAAAATATACTGGTCTTCGTAATCCTAATACAAATTAAACAGGTTACGTATAAATTATTAAAATGTATTATAATATATATGTTATTTCTTTAAAGTATTGAACAATATATTACCTTGTTCTTTTGGATGGCTGCTGGATAAAGGGCTACCATAGAATACAAACTCAGCCATCCATGTTTTAGCCATACCTTTGCCCTGAACTCTGATTGAAACACTGAGCAATCTTTTAAGAAGAGCGTACCAAGCACAGCTAGTACTTACACCTGCAAAAGGGGCAGGTAACTGAACCAGTTTTAAAACTAATGCAGTAGCATTTGCTTCTACTTGAAGTCCTTGATGAGCTATATCTCTCCTAGTTAATTCTTGCGCTAATGTTACAAATGGTATCCTTTCATCACAAAGTGCAACCACGTGTGCTAACTCCGGGATAAAATATGCAGGTTGTTTGGATCTTCTGTTCTGTAATGTAGTACTGGCATCAGATCTTCCACTAGCTCCTGTACTTCTTCGTTTAAGGCTATTTGTTTCAGAAGTTTCTGTGATATATTAAATATAACTGTTTATTTGTTCTTCTATTAAATGAAAATTTAATAACATTACTATATTAGAGCATCACAAATTAAAATACCGACCATTATCAACACTGGTGAAAGGACCATGGGTTATGACGAATGTATCAAACTCAATTAAGCTTTGAACTTTCAAATACATTTTCGGAATTTCTGTCTCAATGCTATCATCATGAGGATCGTCTTCTATGGAACTATGCTTTACTACAGCAAGGTAAAACGAGCATTCAATCTCACATGGTGAAGTTTCCTTTTCCTTAAACACCACTATTAAAATTACTGTAGGATGTCGATGAAGTTGAATAAACATACGATGTCTACTAATCTTTGACATCGGATGATCAGGATGAAGAAGTACTGGCAAACGTTCATGAGATGTTGCTGGGAGATGCTGAAGTGTTTTCTCACATCGTCTTTGTGTTATCCAAAATCTGTGATATGAAATAGTATAAAATATATTAAAAAGCAGACAAAAAGAAGGGAAAGAAAATATAATGAAGCGAAAATTAAAACAATATTACCTTAGTTCTGATATTAACGTTGGAAGACGAGAATGATCGCCATTTAATGCAGCAGTTAATTCAGGAATCAAAGGAACTTCATACTGAGGCACATGACATTGCAACATTCCAGTATGTGTATCAACAGTAACTAATAAATGTTCTGCTCTTAAACAAGGTTGCAGAATTGGAACAGAAAGAATAGCAGGTGAACCGGCTAAAGTACATTCAACATCTTTCAACATTGCTTGCAGTTCTTGCTTCAAATCTAATAATCTACTTCTGGTACGTACATATATCGTATGCACCAACAAACATTCCATTGATAATTGATCTGATCTAATTGCTCTGTCCGCTATTTCACTTTCTTTGCTACCTAAGGATGGAACATGTACTATTGCAAGAGGCCTTGCAGGATCATGTTGGTCAACCTGAACTGTTAATTTATATCCCAGCTCTGATCGAGGATCTTTACTAGTCAGTTCTCTCCAATAAGAGACAGAAAGACATTTTCCTGGTGTATATTCATCCACGTGAATGTGATCATCCAATCTATCTCGTATTAATCGTAATGTTTGAGAGTAAAGTACTTCTAGCTGTAGTGATTGACAGAAATAGTGCAAAATATGGTAAACTTCGGATAATGGATTTGAACTCTCTGCCAATCTTGACTGAACCACCTTGCAATTAAAATTATTTACTTGAATATTGAGCAATTAAAAAATAAAGTAAATAATATAATGATTTGTTAAAAAGGATAATACTTGATGTACGTAACGAGTTTGCAATGGATGCACCAAAGCTTTTCCATCCCCTGTTTCTCTGTCTGAAACTAAAATTTCCAATTCTAATAATCTCCAAGGTACTGTTGGACCATCTCCCATTACTGTAAGTGATACTGAAAATTCTTGTTCCACAAGAAATGTTACTCTTCCTGCCTCAATCCTTAAATTGCGCATTTGTGGAAGCAGATTTCCAGTAACTAATCTATGTTGAATAACTTGATTTAATCTCTGCAGGGTAGTTCTTTTCTCTGTTGGTGTAATTGGATCTGGAGGGACAATTCTTTCCTATTGAAAGAATACATGCTTATTTAAGTAAAGTTTGAAACTGAAACAATTATACTAATCTAAATCTACTACTAAATCTAAGTACACTGAGTATAATTATAAGTATTAGTAAATTAAAATTACTCTTATGCATGCTGGTAGACGACTATATGTTCCAGTTGTAAGAACTTCCACTGCAGCAGGAATATGGAAATTAGGTAATCTTGCATGTACTAATGTCTCACGTGCCATTCTTGCAAGCATATCAGCTGTATCAACAAAAAGCAGTGACTGCTTATCCAAAAAGGCCATTATATGCTGTTAAAAAAATTCCTTTTTAGTCAATAATCATTCAACAACAATAAATTAACTACATCAAAGACTTAAAACGTCGCAATGAATAAACAAAATATTAATTTTTAATATACCGCAGATTTATCAACTTTGGAAGCACTGTTAGCCCATTTAACCAATGCTAATAATCGTACATATAGCTGTCTAGTTCTAGCTGAAAAGTTATAAATTTCTATTTTGCGTTCCATATCAGTTTTCCGAGGTAATCTGTAAAGACATATTACATTTTGGTTAAAAAAAATATTTATGTATAATGATAATAATAATAAGAAGAAAAAGAAGAAGAAGAAGAATAGTTCATTTTTCAGACTCCCAGCCATGAAAAGAGACTTGGTTTGTAATTGTTATTCTTACTTGTCCTGCCCTCTCAACAATACATCCCTTCCGATACATATATTTATACGCTTCTCTCATCAGACTATTTAACTACTAGCTAAACGATTGCCCATTTATCTAACTATACTTATTTAACTCTTATCGTTAAATATTCATGTATTATATATTATGTATATTACTTCCATTAATTTACATTGAATTATGTTCAAACTATATTGATTTTCATATACATTGAATCTCTACTTTATACAATGTAAAAGTATATGTAAATTTTCTTACAATTCGGCTAAAACTGTGAGTTCATGGTAAGTACGTTGTATGATGAAATCAATGAGCATGCCAAGAGAAATAGAACCACCACGATTTCCTTCCTGTGGGATATTGTTAGTTACAGGCGTTTGATGACCCTCTAGTGGTACTGGAGTCATTTTATATTCTACTATAATTGACAAATCCAAAATTCAAATTAACATAATTAGGATGTAGATGTCTATAAATATTAACTTGAGTACGAATAATATAATACTTGTGTATGATATTACATATAATATACGTACATTATGATATTATATGTCTGTAGTATTATTATTAATATTTATTAATTATTTCACATTAATTAATTCCAATATATTGCATCAAAATTGCAAACTGGTTATTTGAAGGTGTAAAAATGATAACGAAATTGATTATTCATTTTCATACTAGTATACCTGTAAACATATATGTAATAAAAATATATCAACAATGAAGGAACAAACACAACGGAAAGAGATTAATATCAAATAAACGTATTCTCACCTCCAGCATTTACCTTTCGATCGTATACACTATAACAATATAATAGTAAGTGAAAGTAGCTACTTTTCAAATATGTCACTAACGTTGGAAAACTAGATAGGATGCCCTATCGTAAAGGCTCGTTCATATTATTTGTATATTTCGATTCGAGTTTACGTTGCATTGTCACCACAAAAGTAAATTAAAATGAAAGTTTATTAGCAAAAACATATAAATTTAGATATACCAATAAAAGTTCGAATGAAACATTTTATTAATTTAATTTATCTTACTTACTCATCTACAAAAGCAATCTTGAAACTTATTAAAATTGTTTATGAAATTACATTATTTTAAAAGATGTTAATTATTTTCAAAAATAATTTACATTCAAAATTTATAAATTCAAATAATATATAAACATAATTTATCAGAAGATTTAATGTTATTATTAACTAAGTGTTACTTGTTTATTTCCCATAATTTCATATCAATTTAAAAACATCATTGAAAAAGTAAGGATGAATAAATAGATATCTATTTCAATTTGTAACATGTGTAAGAAAGGAAAGGATGATTAAAAATCTCTTATAACATAATATACACACATATTGAAAATTAAAAAATAAAAAATAATATGATTATAGCTATAGATAAATGTTTTAATCCTGAAGTTGGCATCAATTCACACGTGCTTATGATTCAGTAGTACCAGTAGTACATGTTTAGGCTTATGAGTCACATGTATTTCTAAGCTCATTTGTTATTTCAGAATCGTTTAATTCTTTACGATCTTTAATTAATCTTTATTCCATTATTTACGAAATTCCATAAAAATAAATAGAGATAATGGAAGTATTAAATGAACCTGTTCGACAAGAATCAATGATGTAAGTAAATATAACCTTAAATTAGGTATTATAAGAAATAGATAAATTTCATAATTTGTTTTTATTATATTTATAAATTTTTAAAGAAGATCAGAATTAAATGTTTTTAAAATGATGTAACTATTAAGTACTTGTTTAATTTCTAGTAAATAGAAAAACATAACATCAACAAATTATCTGGAATGCTACCGTATGTGACTAAAATTATGAATAATTACGTTTTTAGATTATGTTGCATCTGCGGTATTGGTATTGAACCAAATTCAGCGAATATGTGTGTGGCATGTTTACGAACTCAAGTAGATGTCACTGAGAATATTCCAAAGCAAGCAACAATTTATTTTTGTAAAGGCTGCGAGAGGTAATATAATACAATTTATTTTCCTATTTGTTAGTTCCTAAATAAGACGGTAGGAAAAATAAACATAAGGGAAATGATAAAATCTTTCTTATTCAAAATATTGGTTCATCTTTATTTTCTCAACAAAATTATGCAGCGATCTAAAGGATATAAAAATTGAAGTTGAGCTTTTAAAAATGTATTATAATTATTCCTATATTGCATATATTCACATTTATAGCCTAGTATAAAGTACTGCAGTATTAACATTGTTGTTGTAAACATTCTGTTTATTAAACCTTTTTATATATTTGTTCAATTATCTTTCTGAAACTTGCAAGATAAGGAAACTTCAATTGTTTTTTAGGTATTTACAGCCACCTGCGGAATGGATTCATGCGGCATTAGAATCCAGAGAATTATTAACATTATGTTTAAAAAAACTAAAAGGTCTGAATCGAGTGAAATTAATTGATGCTGGATTTGTGTGGACAGAACCACATTCTATGAGATTGAAGGTATTTATTATTTAATAGTTTTATTGTGAGAAAATCATTTTATTATTACACTGTATCTTTAGGTAAAGCTAACAGTGCAAGCTGAAGTTATGAGTGGGACAGTCTTGCAACAAGTATTTATAGTTGAATATACAGTAAATCATCAAATGTGTAATGATTGTCATCGAACAGAAGCTAAAAATTATTGGCGTGCATTGGTAAGATTTGTACTATGTGTAAAAGGTATATAGCATGGTCGTAAAACTGGGAAGAAGCTTTTGAGTGTCAAAACGCGTAATTTGCTCAAGTACTTTTAACGGCATTACAATATTGATTTAGCTATTTGAAAAATATGTGTTCTGGTCCGTGGTAACTAACAGGCTAATTTTTATCAGTATAGTAATTCTTATTACGCAAGGAATGGCAAATACTCGATGCAGAATATAATTTGCAAATAACTTTTACAATTCGAAATTTAAATTGCCTCTGAGAAGCAGCTGCTGCCCTAGGTGTGATGTCAATGAGTGTACCTTCTTAGGTTTTAATTTACGACCACGCTTATATCGTTCCTACCTGATATACTTTAATTGGCCTTATAATAAGAGCAAGGTAAATTTCACTTGCAGTAATAAAATTATTTTCTCTGTTTACAATTTACACTTTACAAAGGTACAAGTACGACAAAGAGCAACAAATAAAAAAACGTTTTATTATCTAGAGCAATTAATTTTGAAGTACAAAGCACATGAACAAACTTTGGGCATAAAACCTATTCATGGTAAGATATCTGAATTATTTAAAAATATTATTAGATAAATTATCAAAGAGTTTAAAGTTTCTACTTACTAAATATAGTAATCTATTAAATTAATTGCAAACTTTTACAGAGGGTCTAGATTTCTTTTATGCAAATGAAGCGTCAGCGCGCAAAATGGTTGATTTTCTTTCAAGCGTTATACCTTGTCGCTATGACCATTCTAAAAAACTGATATCGCATGATATTCACAGCAATATCTACAATTATAAAGTTACATACAGGTAAAGATCGTTTACATTAGTAAATTGATGTAAAAATATTGGATATGAATACTTTCATTATTCCTCATTGTATAGTTAACCATTAGATTGCTTGTAGTTATTTATACATTACAATTTTTTAAATACTTTTCTGCCCATTTTTTTGCATCTAATACCAGATCGCTTTTCGATGTGGTAAAGAATTAATCTTTACCACAGTATCATATGAATAACATGCCAATTCACCTACACGATTCCACCGGTTCTGTTCACTTGGTTTATGCAATAGAACCATTCATAATAACGATCCTCTAATTGTTTTGAACAATGTGTAATTGTAATTTCTCTTATAGTGTGGAAATAGTTCCAATATCAAGAGATAGCATAGTATGTCTTCCAAGAAAACTAAGTCATCAACTCGGAGGGATAAATTCAATTTGTTTAGTATATAAAATCACAAATTTTGTACACTTAATAGATGTATCAACTGGTCAAAGTACGTGTAGTTCTCTAAGATTTTATACCTATTTATCTGATTTCTAAAGTAAAATTTAATTCACAAAAAATACTATTTGTTTATTTAGTCGCAGAATTAAGCGCTACACTTTACTGGAGACATACTTTCAACAGCATTTGTGACCCAAAGCAATTAATAGAATACACAGTAATGGATATTGAGGAAATAAAATTCAAGGATAGAAATTTTTTTCCTGGACAGGGAACTATTTCAAATAAGGTATCTATTATCTAAGGTATCTAATTATAATATTTTCTCTCAAATATAATGTTTACAAGGGAAGGATTCTTCTCGGTCGAAACTAAAATAATATAAAATAACCAAATGGTTATAAAATTATATACGTACTATGAATATTATTAACAAAATTACAAACAAAATTTTGAAACTTCAAAGAAAACTTTCCTTTGTAATATTCCTTTCAATCGGCACAAATTTATAAATCTTTACTTACAGTCATATCTTTGTTTCTAGCATGTAATAGCAGATGTATGGGTAGTTAGAAGTTGCGATTTGGGACTAACTGAGAACTTAATTCATGCACGTACTCACCTTGGCCATATATTAAAACCTGGTGATACTGTCCTAGGGTAAAAGAAAAGGATAAAAAAGATAAAGCGCTAAATAATAAATAATATAATTAACAAAAATTAAAAGATGATTTTATATTTAGGTATGCTCTTAATGAGAGTAACATTAACGATGAGAATTTCGAAATGTTGAATAAAGACGTAGTACCAGACGTAATTTTAATCAAAAAAAATGATACACGAGATAGAGCAGCACGTCGCAAAATGAGACCTTGGAAATTAAAACATATGATACAAGATAACGACAATATGGCCACAGATAATAAGTAAGTTATATAATTTTCTATTTAAAAATAACTATTTTCTTAGATATTCAAAACTAAGTATAAAGTAAAATTATATATTTCCGTTTACTTTTACTTCTTAAATTACATTGAAAAATTAAATTTATAATTATAATCTATTTTAGTGACTATTATGAGTTTTTGGAAGATCTTGAAGAAGATCCAGAAATGAGACAACACATAAATATTTACAAAGATTCTAAGAAATTAATTCCAGTTGATACTGATGAGTTATCTGATCTTAATTGGCCACAAATTACTCTTGAAGAAATGCTTGACGATCTCGCATTTGATGATATCGAAGTTTCTCATGTTTTGTAACAGTGCTTTGTATACTATTAATTTGTTTTAACTTATCCTAACAGTGCTTCGCATGTTTAAAATGTACGCGCGCGCACGTGTGCGTGTGCGTATTTTATAAACATTAAAATGTTTATGTAGTCATGTTCTTCTCTATGCTCCATTCAGTCAGGCCATCGAGTCAGTAGAGGCAGAGGCAGAGGTGGAGGTAAACAGCCGTGTAAGACGCCTACGAATACAAACCTAAACCTAACTTTTATCTTCTGCTTATAGTATGTATACATATGTATAAACGATAGTTGGGCAAGATTAAAGCCTCGTGTACAACTGCATGTGGAATATTCTAAGAAACGTCTATTATAACTCAATTGAAGATCAATATCATCAATGTATATATTGGGCTTTGGTTTTTGTTAATTTTTTCAATCGGACAGTCGCGAGGTAGCCGGCAACACTTGCATAAAATAACAAGCAAATTATTCAACAAGCAATTATTCAATTGATATTATTTTGTGAAATAGAATAATTGTTATTATCGTGCGCATGCGATACCGACGGCCGGCCGGTTTAAGAAAATAATAATGTTTATTTTTAATTGAGTTATTACTTATAATAGATATTTCTTACAGCCTAGCATATACAGTTATCCACTAGTAACAGACTCGTGCGTGTATTATTACGACGACGTCTAGGGCCGGTGTCGTTGGTGTTGTTGCGTAAATAACTTTGAAATTTGACAACAACGTCAAAAAATGCCTTAATCCTTTCAAGACGGTTGTATCTTCTCTTGAAAAGATATTCGCCAAAGTATGATGACAGATCCTCCTCTTTATTTAATAAATTAATAATTAAAGAACAATTTAATAAATTTATAAAATTAATAGTAATTCAAATTTTTGTTCTCAGTTATTTCTCTAATTATTAAAAAGATGCGAACACCGGAAAAAATTCATCAATGCTATCAAAGTTTTGAGTTTAATGCTTGTCTCATCAAAAGTTACATTGAAAACAATTTTTTACCTTCATTAATTCTTGTCTAACAATGCCGGATACGTTATTAATAAATTCTTTACAAATCCTTGGTTTATATTCTTCTGCACAGATCCAAATATTTAATGTTTGAATACAAGGTAAGGAATTGAAAAAGCCACACGTAACAAATTTATATGTAATTAGTGAATGAAAGTGAAGAGTTCTAGTAAAGTTTCTGAGGTTAACAGGAAAGGGAGTTGTGGATTTATGTTCTTCCATGCGTGTAACACTTTAACAGCCACGCCAAAGTCACATGTTTCGCTCGGGAACGCCACAGTGTTTTAACACAGTGCACCGTTAGATACATCAATGACCAACGTGGCCGTCAAAGTGTTAATAATTCTTGGGCATGTGGTGGTAGATCCTGCTAAAATAAATGTAAAAAATGATTAAATTTCGTTCATGTTTTATTCACAACGACAATTGTAATCAAAGTCAATAAATATATGATAATATAAAATCATATAAGAATACAAGAGAGAATTAAAGGCCAAAACGGAAGAACTATGTAATAACGAAATAAAATAATAAAATAGAAATATAAAATAGTTATTTTAAAATGACCTTCACGTATTGAGTAGCATCAAGTTCTTCATGGTTTTCCAAACCTTTTATTAAAAGTTTAAAATTTTTTATTTTCTTTTCTTTACGTGAATTCCTATTATGAGCAGCTGCCATTCTATTTCTTTCATAGGTTATTAATCTGAGGAAACGATTCCAAGCTTCATCAGAAACAAAGTCTTCTCGAGTTATGTGTTCTGTTTTAAAGCCATTCATAAAACGAATTCTTTTAGGTATTTTTTTGATGAGTGAATGTTTCCTAAAATTACATCGGAAAGAACAATTTAAAAATTGTATACTCTTATAGAAAATCACATACTATTCGTGATATCAACAAGATCGAAATTAGTTTTTACAACCCTCTTTAGATCAGTCCAATCATGAACATCTGAACAATTATTACAAAGTGAATAATCTACCTTCTATTACCACTGTTTGGAACATTATCCACACTACTATTACTTTTGCCTGCAGTTGAACAATCTTGTTCATTTATGACTTTAATCTCAGATTTAGAAGAGTCTTTATCAACGGGTCTTTCAAACAGCTTCTCTGACCCTAAATCTTTTTCTTTTGATGTATCATCTATATTTGCAGAATTAATAATGTTGGTTAATGGCTCTTTTGCAAGATTCGTCACTGTTAGATGAGGCGGACTTTAGGTAATTATTTCAAAAAGGGTACATCTAACTGATTTCAATGATCTTCAGATATGTTGTCAAGTTTAATATTCTGAATAACATTTTCCTATATTTATGTATAATCGCTGCTCAGTCATAGTTTTCAAAATATTCGCGAAAAACTTCAATGAAGTTTAGATTATGAAACCTGGGAGATATACCCTTCTGTGAATAATTACCAGATTTTTTAAAACTTATCCTTTGAGGAACCGCTTCTGGACGTAGTCGTTTTCTACTTCTTAATTCATCAGAATCATGGAACGATTTGTCATCAAAATGGTCGCTGCATATACATGCAGTTTTGAAGTTTGGAATTTCCAATAAATTTATTGCGTCCATCCATTTCTTCCTTATTAATTCATTTTTAGGAAACCTATGTACATTTATAATAAGGATTACTTTATTCAATTTTGAGGCAAGAAATCATAAATACACTTACATGTGAAAGCTACGTTTAGCTTTGGAAATTGGTGTAGCTTCTGTTTTACATATGATGCACTTCTTAGCCATGCTGAAAATTATAACTAAAATTATAACTTATGAAATAAATACAAACACCACAGAGATATGAACATAAAATAAACAACGACTTTCAGTTATGAATGCGCATTCTCTTTCTATTCCTATATTGCCTTTGTTCATCCACTCCTCTATCTTTATAATAGGTATATCTATGTAAATCCAAAATGTCAAAGGATGCCCCAGCCACTAGTCACTGATATATATGTATATACATACATATCAGTGTCTCTAGCAATGATATCAATGACTCACGTGAATTTGTTCCTGAAGTCAACATTTGCCAGCTAATAACTGGAGTTCCTTGCGCTTATCACGTGCTTAGCACCACCGACAATCTACAGAAATTTACAGAATAGGTGTGACAGGAGGTATTCAATATTATTTCGTGTCCTACATTTTGAGGATCAGCCGACTTCCCATTATCATTTTCGTGTCGCATGCGATGTTATCGATTCAATATTGTTGTGATTTAAATTAAAACTAAATTTTCCTATGAAATTACAAATAAGATAACAATAACAGTTAACAGCCAATATTAACGCATACGCTGTCACGGACGCACAATTATAGGTAAAATTCTAATTATACCGATTATAATTACACTGACAGTTTCTTATAAATATCTCGGAAATTGAGCCGAGCAGTAGTAACATGTACAGAACGAAGTTGTTTAGAATCATACCCCCGACAACGTATTAAAAGATTATCGAAATCCAAAATGGCAGTTCTAATAATTACCGCCTAATTTTCCACGTAAAGTACAATAATATTGTCTCGAAACATATTTTTGTACAATGAAAAATAAGAAAGCAATTAATGATGTCAGAGTTAAGCGGGGTACCCTATATATTATAAAACAATGTAGTTATTTTTATTACTTCTCTCTGAAGCATTCCTAAGTCTTTCTTTAACTGTAATAATAGTCATATATTTTTGTTCTAGTACTCTAGGAACTCATAACAATACAATCCTTATCGAATCTTTTGAAAGAATCTGCCGAATTTTTTCAATAATCACACATTGTGGTGATAAAAAGCGAGATTTACAGCATGGTGATATATCAATATGATGAAATGCGTTTTACGTACTCATTTCTTATTGAATGAAAATTGACCAATCTTTTGAATCGAATGATGTTTTTTACCGGAGGAATGAGAGCTCTTATCAATATATCACGTATCATTTACGTTCCTACACGATGACTCATACATCGACAATGAAGAAGTTTGCTTTCCTTAATTAGTGAACAATGTTCAATTTAAGCGAGATACATTGTTTTTATATGAATTTAATTTGCAAATGTTTTACTACCTAAGGTAAGTTTTATTGATAGTTACAAGATCTATAATTTTACCCAATTTCTCTTTTGAATTATAAATAGTATAAACAGGAATTATACAGGCTGGGGCATATAAATTGGGATATCTACATATCTCCATTATCAATGGTCGTATGAAAAAGTTCCACAGTTCAAAGTTATAGTATTTCGAGGGAAACAGACAGACAGACTTAAAATTTTATCGGCATGATTGGCCCTCCATTGTTACTTCATTAATTAATGGAATTCTATGTAAAGCGGTGCCGGATCTTTATCGGTCCAACGGGAATTTTCCCAAACTCCCGATGCCTAGCCCACCCCTGGACATATGCAATGGTATATAATGTTTTTTCTGAAAGTCACCTTTTTTTAGTAAGATTTCAAGGCCATCATTATCTTTTTAATGGATCCATACATTTTTTTTTTTTTTTTAATACATTAATCCATCGATCTCGGCATTATCTATAAGGATGTATCAATACTTATGTTGGAAGACAATTAATTTAGCAGATATTTTAACTTTAATTTGTCAAATTTAACGTATAAAAGATAAAGGCAACGTAAACACAAGAATACCGTTCCTCGTCTTTCCAAGAAGTGTTGTTACATTATGTTCTTTTTCTTATTTAACAGTTTAGTATGAAATCAACACTTAAAAGTAAAATACGAGATTTAGATGAGAGCAATCGGTTCGATGTACTATTACATCTTGAGCTGAATTTATATTGGCCCAGTAGCATTCCAGTTCGATAATCCAATCCATTTGTTTTCATTCCAGTACAGTGCCGTCATTCCAGTAAGCAATCCGGCACAACGACTGATTCTAAAGTTTACTTTTTAATCCAGTTTACCCCCCCCCCCCCACCACCACCACCATCGAGAATACGGCATTCCAGCGTTACTGGAATCGTTTAGACGGTTCAATATCCAGTGCTGGTTGGAGCATAGTACAGTGTACACGAGACTGTGTTTTTAATTAAAAATGGCGAAAAAATTAAATAAAAATCAAACTTCTAAGTTCGTTACTCTGTACAGAGAGCATGAGTGCTTATGGGACATCGCGTCCAAAGATTATAAAAATAAAGCTATGCGTGAATCTGCCTTGAAAAAGATTTGCGAAGATATGCAAATGGAAGGTTTTGGCGTGGAAGATGTTAAAAATAAAATAAAGTCTATTCGATCTACTTACTACTTAGAATTAGACAAGATTAAAAGGTCAACTACATCTGGTGATAGCGGCAATGTATATGAACCTAAAATGAAATGGTTTACAGAGCTGGACTCTTTTATAAAAAATGTGGTGGTCAAAAGAAAAACGCACGTAAGTCAATTCTTAATAATCTTTATTATTTATTATTAAAAAAGAAAAAAAATGTAGATATGTATTAATTTATCATGTTGTTCTGCCATGGAAATTTCCCGTCATTGCCAAGTAATTTGTAAACTGAGATGTTTTTTCTCCGACAGGCAAAGTAGAATTATTATTGTCCAAATGAGTGATATTCTCAAAAGGATTAATTTGATATCTCCAATCACCATGAACGAAAATAGAGTTAATGGTATCATCTTTCCGGCATGTTTATATATTACTGCACAACCTGTAGTAATATACGAGCTTGTATTTTTTCATAGCCAGTTACAGAGGGCACGATCATGTAAACAGGTCTCGGCACTTGCTTGGGAAAACCGTCCGAAAATTGAGTCATGCAAAATCAACATGATTGGCAGAGATGAGTAAAGTATCTCTGTATCAGTCTAAGATATTCGTAGCATGTCATTCATACGTAGAACGAGAATCTTCTTCCCTTCTATGTCGATTTCTCACAACTAGTCACGAGTCAACTTTCGAACGTATCTTCTCAGGCTTCGGTATATGAGTATCGAGACCTGTTTATATGATCGTATGTAGATGAAGCAATGATCGTGATCAACTAATGTCATTAACACAATGCTGTTCTCTTTCTTCGTAGTTGAAATTTAAGCTTCCATACTGTTTAAAGCCGATAATTTTTACACGTTTTCCATCGATGGCTTCATGGCACGAAGGAAAATTTCACCTCAGGAAATATTTCCTCGACTTGTTCGATTTTAATTTTTAATTAAGAAGGAAAAGAAAGAAAATTAAAAATTGTATTTTCAGGACAATAATGACAGTACCCAGTCTGAATCAGAAAATAATGTCACTGCAGCCCCTACTATATGTTCTGGAATAGAATCGCCTAAAACGAAATCAAAAAAGAATAAAATGTCACGGCTATCTTCAATAGTTAGTAGCGCGAAATTGCTGCAAGATGATATATGCAGAACAGAAGAAGAAGATGAATTCGATGTCTTCGGAAAGCACGTCGCAAAACAATTACGAAAACTTTCAACTGAACAAGGTATCGTAGCTCAAGAAGAAATTCAAAGCGTGATAACGAAATATCGATTAAATGATCTGCGTTATTTCAATGATTAATAATAATCAGATTAAATTAACCTTTTAATGCTCTACATATTTCGCGCCAGACCTCTGGTACAAATTTTATTATTTATTTTATGTAGAGGATTTAGATATCCGAAAGAAATGACTAAGGTTTTTATAATTAGTTCCAGTGGTCAGGGAAGATAATGTGACTTCTAATATTAATTTTGTTGATCTTTTTGTGTTGTTACGTTAAATGTTACTTGAAATCAAGGATAATAATTCTTCAAACTTTATATTATAGCGATATTATGTTTCATATATTGTTTTATCAGGTTTTTTTTTTGTGTAAATCCATTATCACTTTCAATTTACCACTTTCAACGGTTCAAAAAAGACTGAAACAACGTAGACATCGAGCAATTTTCAGTTAAACCATTGATATGCAATGGTCGCTGAATCCATCGACTGAATTAATGTAAACCCAACTTTAGTCCAAACATTATATCCCGTTTGTTTGAATGACAATCGGTCGATGTCTATGTTATTCTAGTCCTTTTCGTGCCGCTGAAAGTGGTAAACTGTAGTGACAATGGATTCATACTGAGCCATCTAGAGTCCAGACGACTACGTTCCGGTAACGCTGGAATGTCATGTTCTCGATCGATGAGGATTTGAAAAGTAGACTTTCGGTCCAGTCGCTGAACTAGATCGCTTACTGGAATGACTACGTTGTACTGGAATAAAAACGCTGTTTACATCTTACTCGAGTTAAGATCCATCGCTGGATTAGAGCAATGGACTGGAATGCTATTTGTCTAGCATAAACCCAGTTTTATACAAGTCCGTACTATGGCTGTGACAGATCGAGCCTGTTCGGCAAACAGAAAAAATATCTGAGACTACCAAATGTGTCCGGGATATATCCGGTCTACGGACGACGAATGGACACAACTCTGCTACATTTAAAACTATGGTGACCGATTCGGGCACGGGGCGTTGCAGGGGCACAGAACGGACATAGGTTGTGTATAAATGGACTTTTAATCTTCACATGTTTGCTATCGATAACCAGTATAAATATTTAAGCGATTCTTGATTATTCATTGTTATCTACGCTGTTTTAAATACGGTGCTTATTGTTAGTCAAATAATTTTAATACTTTACGTTTTCTTTACACCTGTTTGTTTACGATATAAAATGTGTACATGTTAAAAGGGTTTAAAAAATGAATTAAAATTTCAAGGGTTAACTTGTTTCGTTTAAGTAATAGATTAATTTTAGATAAAATGGAACATCAAGTAATTTGATTTTGATTGATGCTTTATGTTTAAAAAAAATGATGTATTTAAGTCCGCTTAAGAGAAAGTAATCGATCAGCCAGAAGAATCTGATTCCTATCTTATCACAAATCAACATGAAGATAGTATTTGATGGTATTGACAGTTGTTACTACTATGAACCTTACGCAGGAAGATTGATACGTTAAAGAGTCTACATGAAATAATCTAATCACATTTTTCAGAGTGTTCTGTGATAAAAGTAGATATCATTTTATAAGCTTACATCTTTTCGTATAAAATAAAGTAAATCATATACAAACAAAGAATACTTCACGAGATAAAATCCACATACCGTCATGATAATGTTTTATTGTATTGTAATGTATTGTATTGTATTGTATTGTATTGATCGTCTCCTCCGACTTTTCAAAAATAGCTTAGAATGCCGAACGTAAGTATTCAAACTAAATTAAATTAAATACAACATAGTGTACAAGACTCTTCTTCTTTTTCTCCGTTTAAATTCTAATTGTTTCACAATCTTAGAATGTTATTCTACAAGCATTGGGAAATAGGCATGCCAAGGAGATGGCAATTGCGGTATTTATCAGTGGGAAAAAGATCACTGAAACGAGATAAAGAAAACTGAAAACGATTGAAAATATATCGAACTGAACGCAGTGTTTAGTTGAATGTTCGTAGAACACAACAGTGATGTGGTTTCAACAATTAACTTTGAGTATATTAGTTTTAAGTATAAATGGTCTCCTCCGACATCCAGAAGGTAGGGTTAAATCAGTTTTGATTAATTAAATTCAAAATTTTATTTACCTACTAAATATATTATTTAGTAATTATAACAGTAAATTACATTAATAGTAATTTATAATAAGTAAATATAACAAATTAAGATAATATTTTAGCTGTGAATAGGAATTAAATTTCTTTTAATTGAATTTAAAGAAAAGTAATTTAAGACGCTAACATTAATCTATTTATTATTTCTTATTTACAAATGAAATTTTACTTTTTATTTGGCTTTAATCGAAAAACGAATGATAATATGCAAATAAACAATTTTGCCGCGTCTATTTCATTTTGATGTATTCATCATAGCTAACGGACATTATCAAAAATTGTAATTTACAGTAACTTCTCTGATTGAAATGTTATATTTTTGTAATAAATAACTAAAATAAATAAAAATAATAAATAAAAGATAACACTTCATTTGTAAATAGCAATTAATTTCATTATTCCAAATAATATATTTAGACTTACCCAAATAACAAATAATTTATTTACGTTTTTTATTTGAACTCTCTATTTAAATAATTATTTCAATGAAAATTCATTCAACATAATACTCAACATTGACCAAGTATATTTTAAATAATAAAAGTGCTTTTATTTTTCAACGAAAATAATAATGTTTACTATCTAAGAGATGCCTGATAGATGCTCTTGAGATATTTTATCAGGATCATCATTTTGAACAATTGTTTTCTGTACGTATAACGGGTAGTCGCTTTTAGTTTTAAAGTTATACGTAAAAGTATGTTTGGTATCGTATACGCCGCGTGAAACTGTCGATTTATTACCTCCTCGTGAATTCTCAGCGGGATTTTTTTAAATATCTTCATAGTGATGTATAAACAATGAAAAAGATAATAAAAATTCCAGTCACTGAATTGTAAATGTAAAGGGGTACATAGATAGGGTTGGGCTATCTAAAGGATGCAATACCGATAATAGCGCGACTACATCAACACAATTATAATTTGGAAACACACACATACGCATACACAGACAATAATTGTGTAGAATTTTGTATAGAACATGAAAAGGAAGTATGCACATATGTGATATGAAACATACTTTTGTGTACAACTTGAGAGAACTAGAACTGACCATCCTGTGACAGGACCTTCGCATATCCTTTACGCGCCCACCTGCAGAAAGATTAATAACATCAGACTATGTCTCCTTTCAGAAGTCATTCTACTTTTATCTGAAACATTTTTCGATACAATTAATTGTATCAAAAATATTTCAGCTTAAACACATAGATGAATCATCCTGTCGTATGTATATGAAAAAGTTGTTCAGAATGATGATCTTGATAACATATTTCAACGGTATCGGCATCGGTATCGGAATCGGAATCGGAATCGGTAAAGCGGTAATTATTCAGCAATTCAACCCAACCATTTCTTCTGCTAATTGAAATTAAAAGAGAATAAACTTCCTTTCAATTGTTCAATAGAAACAATATATTGTAATTATTTATAATACTTCTCTATATAATAAAATAAAGAATAACGAACTGATTCATCTCAACAGATATAGATGTGAATTCATTTTCAAATGAAATTGAATTATGGACCAAGTTGGGCTATGAGGGAGAGTTGTTCAATGATATGACAAAATCCTTGAAAATTCCTACAGAACTTCAGAATTCTGACTGGAGATCTTTTTCAGCGAATTCTGATACTAAAATATGCACGATATGTCGAGGAATTTTAAAAACATTTTTCAATTTACGACGTAAAGGAATGTCAGAAGAAGATATAAAAGATAAAATAGTAAAATTATGTGTACTGTTCAATATTCAAACCGAAAGAGTTTGTAAAGGAGTTGTTGAACTGAACTTGGTAATATGTACATATGTAATTAGATTTATCAAAATATTTGAGAATTAATGTATAAATTATTTTAATTTTCTATTATTTTTATAGCCTATTGTTCTGTACATAATAGATTCGAAACCAAATTTAACAGCAAACACAGTTTGTGGCGTTGTTCTAGAATCAAAATCATGTCCTTTAAACGATTCTGAATTTGATTGGCATGTTCATGTTGATAACAATTCTAATGCAATAATTACTGATAATGAAACACAAAAGCAAATAAAAATTTTACAAATAACAGACCTACATTATGATCCTCTTTATGAACCATATGGCAATTCAATTTGTAGAGAACCAGTTTGTTGTCGAAAAGGACAAAATGAACCTAACATGACTTCATTTGCTGGCTTTTGGGGAGATTATAACTCCTGTGATACCCCATGGCATGCAATCACTGATGTCTTAAATCATATAAAAGATACACATCAGGTAACCTCTAATGTAACTAATTTAGTATAGAAAAAAGGAACAAAATCCAGCTAATATCTGATTAATGTATAGTTCATTTATTATTCATAAGATATTTATCTAAAATACATATAATCTTAAAATCTTCCTTTTACTTTTTCTTCTACTCTACTCGGTTCAAATCTAAATTAGTTATTGTAGATAACTAATTAGTTATAGTAAGATTTATACAAGAAATATTAAATATGGCTAAAAAATGAATTTTTAATTTTAATTTTAAATCAAATTTAATTTAATTCCCAGGATATAGATTTTATATACTTTACTGGCGATATTATAGACCATGGAGTATGGGAAACTTCAAAGGAAGGAAATGTACAAAGTCTTGTAAAAATTTATGAATATATTCATGATACTTTTAATGATATTACAATATATCCAATATTTGGAAATCATGAATCAAATCCTTTAAATCAGTAAGTTTATTGAAATTTCCAATGAAATTCTCTACTATACATAAAGAATATTTAATAACACTTGTATATAAATTTATCAGATTAGATAAATGATTCTATGTAAAATAAACTCATTCTTTTCTAAAAGATAAAAAAAATTTACATTCGTTCAATTAATGAAATTGATGTTTCTTTATTTATTGTGTTTCAAAACAAGATATGTTTTTACGAAATTCTGTATTTTGAAATTCATTCCCTGAGTTGTTTTGTAAATTTTCATACAAACATTACGAAACTATATATTACGAAAATATTTTAGATCTGTAAATGAATATTGTTTTGGTTATAATTGACGATTTCCTGAATTATATGTAGGTTCGCACCAAAAAATATAACGCAAGACAATTTAACTACAAGTTGGCTTTATAAATTAATGGCAGACCTATGGATTGTATATGGATGGTTACCAGAACATACTCGTTCTACTATACTTCAAGGAGGATATTACACTGTTGTCCCAAAAAGAGGATTTAGAATTATAGCTTTAAATAGCAATGTGTGTTATTCTTACAATTGGTATGTGAAATGAATACAATGCTATAATTGTATAAATTTAATTATGCTAAGAATGTTACTATCAGAAGTAAATTTTCTAAAGAAAAATAGTAAAATATGTAACAAAATCATATTCTATTTTATAACTTATTTTGCGATTGACTTTCTTCGTATTTCTTTCAATTATTTTATTATACAGGTGGCTTTGGTATAATCCGCAAGATCCTGATAATCAACTACATTGGCTTGCAACTATTCTTTCTGAAGCAGAGAGGAATGATGAATTTGTACATATTTTATCCCATATACCCTCTAATAGTAATAGCTGTTTTAAAACATGGAAACAAGAATATTTAAGAATAATTGATAGATTTTCCCATATAATTAAAGCTGAATTCAATGGACATACTCATAATGATGAAATAGCAATATTTTATAATTCCGATATGAAAGCAAAAAATGTTGCGTGGAATGGTGGTAGTATAACAGCTTATTCAAAATTGAATCCAAATTACAAAATATATATAGTAAATTGCAGTAATTATGTAAGTTGTTCTTTCTTTCATTTATGATATGATAAAAAAATTAACTGGATTATATAAAAATGTATAAATAACTTCTTTTATTTTAATTTAGGGTAAAAATAATAGCAAATAGACGCTCAAATTTCTTTTCTTACAGGAAGTAGCTGATTACCAAAATTGGATGTATGATCTCAGTTCTGCCAATAAAAATATCCACGTAAGACCAACCTGGTATAAATCATATTCTTTTAAAACAGAATATGACCTTCCAGATTTATCTGTTAAATCCTTAAATAATTGGCTCTCTACAGCAGCAAAGAATGAAACACTATTAAATAAGTATTACAAGTATGTTAGAATTATAATAAAAGTTATATCATTCAATATTATTCTATTATTGTACATTATATAGTGGTTCGTTATATGTGTATAGTAAGAATTAATTTTTTATTGTAGGAACTTTTACAAGCAAGCAGGACCTTCGTTGCAAGAAAGTTGTGATATAAACTGTAAGAAACAGTATTTATGTCGTATAATTGTTCATTCAAAAACTGAACTATGCGATAATATTTTAAAGGATTGAAATTAAAATTGAAATAAAAAATCAAATTTTGCTATATTGTAAGTTTAATATATTTGTAATATGAATTTTACCTAATTAAAATTTACAAATTCTTAATAGTATTAATGAGCTTCATTTGGCGCCTTACAGATCTACCCATTTTGCCATTGATCTATCAAAAACTTTTTCTGATGGAATTTTATCGAGCATATTAATCTAAAAGCACAATGATCGAGTTAATATATAATATTTAATTAAAAGACAATGTTTTAATTACCTGTTTTCTAACATAAATTAGAAGTTTTTCTAGATGTTCTGGATTGTTACATTCTAAGCAAAAGAACCTTCTCCATAATGCACTAGCTAATACCTTGTCATCTGACATGATCCCTTCATCATAACCAACTATAGCTGCATTAAACTGATATGATAATTCCGCTACTTGTCTTTTTTTTGTTCTTGCAGTCATTGGCTAGTGATAAAAAATTGTAAGTATTTTACATTATGAGCCGATTAGCGGAAGTTAAATTTAATAAAATAAAAATGAAACTAGAGATATAAAACTTCTATATAAAAAAAAATAAATTAGGGTAAATTAGAACTAGATAACAACACGCAATTTATTGATTACTCACACCAAGTAATTCTACTCTTATAAGAACATCATGCCACATAGCTTCGACCATTTTGCTCATAACTAATTTGCCCTTCTCTCCTTCAGCCATGAATCGTACCATTAACATCCAAACATGCAATTCTGTGACTAGGAACCAAGAGATAAAAATATCTGGCATATTGAAACCTAATAAATAAAAATAATGATTAAATAATTACAAAATTAATTCACTTAACGAAATCACATCAAATGGAATTAATAAGAAATTAAGGGCAATAACATACCTTTGTAAAATATCGAATAATCGAGTCCATCAGGAATGTCGCCATATAAATCGTAACCCAATTCATTTAAATGCTAAAATACAAAGAAATATAAATAATCAATACATCATTACGAATATTACAAATATATAGATATTATATTTGGAGACATTAAAATTACAATGAATAATCATACTCACGGTTTTTTCTTTAAAAAGATCAAGCTTATGTGACAATGTTTTAATTATTCCAATTTGACTTATTGGTTTAATTAAACTCTTAGATGTATGTACATTCTTATAAAAATGACAAGATTGAGGTCTAATTAAAAAGTTGATGCCACTATTATCAACCAGCTTGCATTCTGTGATATATTTTAATGTCAACGCTAACGGTATCTTCTGTCAGAAATATTTCATATCATCCATCAAATCAAGAAAGAATAATTTAATTAGATACCATATATATAAAATTATAACAGTTACATTTAGAATTTATATTTTCACAAGACTGAATACAATTAATAATACAACTAATAAATAAATGAAAAGACATAAGATTATAAGATATATTTAAAAGTATGTATACATATAAAAATGCTCCGTATATTATTAAAATTTATATATAATTATAGACTTACGTAAAGTAGATTATTAAATAGATCATAATCGATTACGTAGACACAAATATTATTACTATGAATATAAAACTAAATCAATAAATAAAAGTCACAATATTTCATATATAAAAGAACAAAAGTTGTCAATAATCAAAGAAATTATTTATAATGTGATAAATTAAAATTACTTATTATTTCTAAATATTTGAGGTTAAATTAACATCTCTTTATTATGAATTGCAAATATACCTTTTTGAAAGTAAACGTTCTTACACAGTGCATCATTCTGCTATGTATATTTAAAATTTTTCACACTGTATAAAAGACATTTAACCTTTTACTTTTTAAATGAGAAAATAAATTATAACTCCCGTCTTCTTTTCAAATTCAGAGGCCTTTTTTCTCCATACGCTCCTGAATATCAAAGCGCGGCAAAGTTCGAAACGATCGCATTTCTTATGATTTTATTAAAAATGTTTTTTAAGGGGTAAACTTGTCCAGTTTAGACATTTAAAAATTATTAATCATTAAATACTTACTATACGTTAAAAATTATAAATAGTTCCATAAAATAATAAAAATCTTTTATTTAATTATAAGTATCTCAACTCTGATAATTTTATTTTATACAGAAATTTTCTTTTACATGTATGTAAAATATAAATGTTTCAAACTTTTTACTTTAAGCTTCATTGAAGCTTTTATATATTGAAGAAATGAAATGAAACAATATGATTATTATGATAAGTAATTTATCTATATATCTATAGATATTCATATTCTTTACATATTAATTATATATGTCCCTATATATACATAAGAATATCGTTTGTGCGTTTCTAATAAATAATGTATGGATACATACTTTTCAAAAAGGTTTACGCATGCGTTTTCACGTTTGTCATATGTCCAAATTCTTAACTATGTGTGTATAACTTGATGATGCCGCGTCAAAGATAGAAATAACTGAGTTGTACAAGAAAAATGTGAATTATACAGAAAGAAGAATTGTAAAAATATCCAAGAAGTTTTGTTAAAATGTACTCTATAAAAACACCCACTTTAAGAATCGATGAAGCTGATCTTAAATGTAAAAATGGTTGTGGATTTTATGGAAATGCCGAATGGGAAGGTTATTGCAGCAAATGTTATCGAGAGTATTTACAAAAACAAAGATCAGAAACAGAATGTAATGTTTGCGGACAGAGGTACGATTTATACGTTTATTGATCAATTTATATTAAGTTAGATTTACCAAATCTTTTGTGCTTTAATATAATGTTATATTTATATTCATGTAAAAATTAATAATCTATTTATTAATTATTTCTCGAAATATATGTATTTATATATTTTTTATATTTATTGCTACATTCTGATTAATGTTTCAGTGCCTCTTCTAACAAGAATGCAATTAGTGCACATCAAAAAAATGAGGAAAAGAAAGTACAACAAGAGAAAAAGTATAAGTTATTAAATATATCTTTTCGTAAACCAGTTGCAAAAGGTACATTTGTCCTATAGTATATTTAACTTTGTATTTGATCTTTGCAAAAAATTTGCTCAATATATATTAAAAAAAACTTTAATTGTTATTTTATGTATACTTTCTTTTATCAGATTTTTTTGTAAATATTATTTACATTACTTACATTATTCTGAAAGTTTTGATTTTTACTAAAGTACAGGGGTACCAAGAATTACTTTATGAATTAACAAAAGATAATCCTGATCTTGAAAAAGTAAAAGCTGACAACCGCGACCTAATAGGTATAATTGCTAAAACACCGGTAGAAAAAGATGTTAGAAAGTGTATGCACTCATTTATAATTGAGATACTGCAGAATAAAGATGTGAAGAGAATAGAGGAACTTTCGGAGATTACACAAACTTTTTATCAAGTATTTGCTAAACGTTTAGAAAATAGTGTTAAATATGCAGGTATTGAAAAAATAAATTTATATTAAAATAATCTGGACATTAACAAATTAGTGTCCTAAAAGTAGTTACAACATGAACATTTTTAATTTACTATTTCAGATATATCGCCGGAAGTTAAAGAAAAATTATTAGATTATGTAGAAAGATATGCAATGACTTTGCTCTACAGAATTCTGTTTTGTCCACCTTTTACAAACGACGAAGAAAAAGATTTGGCAATACAGAAGAGGTTTGCCTTATTCATAAATCAAATTAATAACATTTCAGATAAAATATAATGACAATTATGATAATTACAGAATTCGGCAATTGAACTGGGTTAGTGGAAAAAATTTGGAATGTCGAATACACGAAACCAGTTCTGAAGTTAGAGAACTTGTTTATACTTCCATAACTGGTTTGTTATTAAGAAAGTTTTAATCAGTTATGTTAATTTCCAACATTTCCAATTATTGAATGTGTTAGATTTATTCACCGATTATTTGAAAATAGCTTCCTAATTTGTTGTAGATTTGTTAAATATGGATTCTGCGAAAGCTCCACAAGAAAAGCTTTCTTGCGTTATTTATTGTTGTCGAAATATATTTGTAATGTTACAACAATCTGTTGGTGGGCCTGCATCTGCAGATGAATTCCTTCCTGCCTTAATTTTCATCGTTCTAAAAGCTAATCCTGCTCGTCTTAAAAGTAACATCAACTTTATTACTAGGTTCTGTAATGCAAGCAGGTTAATGACAGGGGAAGGTGGATATTACTTCACAAATCTGGTAACATTTATTTTAATATTTATCAAGAATGTTACTATTTTATAATGAAACAATCAATGAATAAAAACAATTAGCTTTCCTTATATGACATTTAAGGTAATGAAATAACAATAATAATAATAATAATAATAATTTCAGTGTTGTGCTGTATCTTTTATTGAAAATTTGACAGCTGAATCATTAAATATGGACGAAAAAGATTTTAATGCTTATATGTCCGGAGAACGTGTACCTGCTAATACATGGGAATCTGCTTTAATGATATGTGAAGTACATACTACATTATTCTTTAATGATATTAAATTACTAATTAAACATTTTTAGTATAATTTATTTTCACGTATGTGCAGAGTCTGCACTTAATGTGTGAAGATATAACCCTCCTTGATGAAATGAAAGCCAAAACTGCAGAAATAATGACTGAAGCATTAAACTTAAAAGAAAAGATGTTACAATTTCAGGATGAAATGAAGTCAGAAGTGAACACGGTTTTAGACAGAACTCCATTGCTAATTACACATAGCCAAAGATTGCCTACTAATTTAGATTGCGAGGATATTGAAAGTTATCAGTTACCACCTCCAATTATTCCACAAGTAAGAAATCTTTTTAATTAATAAATTTCTAATTAACAAATTCATTATAAATAGTTACTTGTAACAACAGGTTTGTCCTGCCACAATTAATAATTCCACACCACAAAACGACGTGAGAACTTCTTTAATAGAAGATTGCATTACACCATCTCCTACTTTTGATTTTCCTTCTTTCATTGGTGATGACAGTTTTGATGTAAGCAAAGCAGAGGATGAAACGAGTCTTATAAGTTTGGACACACAAAGTGATTTTGACACACAACAGGACAAATCTACAAATGAACTACTAGCATCTACCCATTTGAATTTACCATGTTCTACAGAATCAGAACAAGAAGATTATCATGGCTTCACTGTTCAAGGTTCAAATATACCTACAATACCTTGTAGTACTGGTGACTTATCTTTGAATACTACAGAAATGGAGTGTGAAAATTATACAAGTTATTTCCATAATGCATAAAACAGATATATTTTAGTTGAAGTTTTAGAAACTGTTGCTTAATTCCTATAAATAGATTATGCAATATTACACTGTCCAATACAAATTTTTATTTGCTGTATCCTTCAGGTGGTTTTTACAATCAGAATTACTTTATTACTCTCAGTTTTAAAAAAATACGAGTTCCCATAAAAGCACGTAACGTTGAGCAAAAATGAATAGAATACACATACAAAATGTAAATTACTCAATTATTTTAATCCTACAAATCTGTTCTAATAAAATATCGAGAAAAGTTTTTATCAAAAGGTTTGTCAATTAATTATCCCATTACTCCTATATATTCTATATAAACTTAATAATTAAAACGTATATTACAAAAGTAAACTGTTAAAATTAATAATGTGTTGAAATTCTCTTATTCTTATAAGGTACTAAAATAATATTTAGTTTAACTATATTATAATATAATTATTATTTCAAATATTTTACAGTGCTTTAATCAAAAGATAATCTTAATTAAAAGTATATCAAATTTAATACATAAAACTTCTCCAATACAAGTATAGAGGAAGTAAATTATCTTTCTTCTGTAGTTTTGGATTAAAAACATCAAAGTCTGCTTTTCTTAATTTATTTAAATACTTTTGCAAACAAATTATTGGTAAAAAGATCAAATTTTCTTCTTTTCCCATACTACGTTTAAGAGAAATTGTCTAAAAATAAGGAAACTTTTATAGTATATTAAGATATAAAAGATCAAATATAATCCGTTCCTTTTTTTCATTCTCTACTTTATCCATTTCCATTTTAATTCTGCACTTGATATGTACTTACAGCATCTAGATGTAATTTTCCATAGGAAGCTACATCATATATTACATCTTGAAGATCTTTACTGGATTGGCCCTGTAATACAGCTTCTGTAGAAACACTGTGTTTCATTAAAATATCTTGCGGTAACATATTCACTCTTTTACTGGCATTATAAGGAATCGATCGAAGTAAGTTAACAATGCCATGTGCCTTCCCCATATGACTGGCAGCATGATCAGCATTAATATTATTTACACCGTGTGCTTGTAAAAGAAGATAGTAAATGGAAGAACTACTGTATTCCGCATATTTTTCTATTTCACTCATATTATGAAATGAATAATCCCGGAGTTTATCAAGCCTTATATCGATTAAACGTTTGAAATAATGTTTAGAAAGAGAATGTTTCTGTAAAATCTGCAAAGATTTTTCTTACAATTATTGTAATTTGTGAGACAATAAATAGTACAGAGAACCAAAGAGATAAGAAAATAAGATCATACTCTATGTAACTCCAACATAACAGGATTTCTTGGAGGATCTCCTTTATATGTATTATTTAGTGCTTCTGACCAAAATTGTAATCTCATTTCTCCTATTTTATAATCACGCACTTGATCTCTTATTTGAGCTACTTCAACATTAAATGCACGAATTGCAAATGCGGCCGCTTCATTTTTGTTTGATAATAGCAATGTACATAGAAAGTTTTCATAATCATGTTTTCTGGAAGAAATTAACAATGTTAAAGGTAACAATTCATTTAATGACTTTCTATATATATATATATATATATCTTTGATTATTTATTAATTGTTTTACAACTTTGGGAAATTTAATGTTTTCTCAAAATATAATCATTAACATTTTCTCATTTATTTAATTGTTCACTTGTATAATAACAAATAATGCTAGAAATAATATAACATTTAAAATGAACAGCATGTAAACATCCAAAATAACTATGACTGTCAACTACTATACATATATTCATTATCAGTAACTATGAAATACCTAACCAATTCCGAACAATACGTAGCTGACGTTTGTTTTGTAGAACTTGAATGCCTTACACAAGTTTGTAACAACACGTTTTGTTTTAAACAATGATTTCTATTTATAATGGATATGGATATCTGCGTAATATTAGACATGCTCCACACTAAAAATGTAAATGACTTCAATAAAGGTAATTAAGTGAATAACATGTGAGGAATCGGATAAATAATAATTGTTAACTAATATAGTCAAACTTAGCATTAATTTAACAACGTATTAAAATATGCTGCCTTTATAATTTATTTAAAATGTACCACATATATATTCGAATCTTGTTTGAGCTTCATTTATAATAGAATTAAATATCAATGTGGTTTTTAAGTAATGATATATCTAGTCCATAAATCTTTATGAAATACAGAAACATAATATGTTGTATACCTATAAACTTATGTATTAATTTAGAAGATAAATGCACTGAGAACATTAATCTCTATAAACACAAATAATTGGAATATCACTAAATTATAAATATGTTGTATAAATAATGAAATCATTAGATTAATAATTTTCATTGTTTTTTTATTTAAGACCAATGTAAAAATTATGATATTTGGAAAATTGTATAATCTGCTGTTATTCTGTAACTTATTGTCTATCATATACTACTTAACCTCTTAATAATTCTATATTCTGTTATCAGCAACGTAACTCGAGATCCGCGTGCGCGAGAACATGGCCATTTGTACGGTTACTATTACGATCAAAACATTAAATGCGACATCTATGAGTCGCTGCTAGAACTAGAGTTAATTATAGGTAAGAACACAGAGAGAGTTTGGTGTCACCGGCCACTATGGTTACGGTCATATATACATGTACATATAAATACAATTCATCCTAAAATTTTAGTATTTTTCTACTTTAACTATATTAATAAAACAGAACAATTTTGTTTCTGTCCGAAACAAGACTGCCAAAGATTATAATCCTGTTAGATACTGTTGCTAATGATCTTTAATATCGAAGCAACATTAAAACCAGAAAGAAACATTATGTTAATGTTATACATATGCAATATTAAATAATAAGCTATACTTTATTATTTTCGAGTAAAAGATTAAACTAATTGTAAGTTAACATACACTTAGAAAATGTTGTTATTAAAAGGTTATAAAAATATATACTATATATTAATTTTCAATTTTGAAATTTAAATCGTGCAAAATATTTGCATAAATATCATAATGATTTAACTAGAAATAACTATTTTCTTTTTAAATATTATGAGTAGGGAAATATTTGTATTAGCATTTAATATATAGTATTAGTAAAACTTGACGTCAAAGTTTTCGTGACGTCGAGTTCAGTTAAGCTTCATTGTCAATTGGAAATTGTAAATGCAAGGGATAGTAATGATTGGTTGCGGCCGTTACGAGAACCGCTGGCTCCTAAGGAAGCGTCTGCTTAGTTAACAGTTTATACGAACGACAGAGAATAAGTTTGTGTTTATCTTGAGTTAAAGACAACGTGAATCTGATTCAACAGATGAAAATTGTATAAATTGTATAAGGAGCGGATCGATCGTTCGTCATGAATAGAAATTGACATACGACGCCGAAGGTGCTCCTCGTAATGTCCATAATTTAACCCCTTAACGTACAAAATTTTCTTCCGTTTACCGATAGAAAATGAGTAAATCTTTTTATAATCAAAATGAGTGTAATATATTTTTTATAAGATATATATTTTCTTATGAGATATCGTAGCTTGAATCCGTAAAGATCAATGACTAAAATAAGCAATTTGGCAAACGACGGACGTATCGGGTATGCCCGTATATGTCACGGCCGTGTGCTTTAAGTAATTAAAGATCTTTTTAAAATTGTTAGAATGGCTATTATCAGTTTAATAATTATTCTGATTGCATGCTTTTTCAAACTTGTCCTCCTCTCTAATGGTAAGTAACATTTAGTGTGTTGTTTTCTACATGATTTTAATATAGAGGTTATGTTATAGGTCATCTGTTATTAAACAATTATGCCTAAATATCTTGTTATAGTTTATTTCTTTTATTAGCAAAATATAACAAATTTAAGGATTATCTAGATTTTATAATAACATAAAGTTAATTTTTTACTACTACTTTTAGTGTATATTATTTTTTATAATATTTATTATCCAACTTTGTGCTCCAACTCTTTTACTCAAATTTAACAATATTGCTTAATACTGTGACCCATAATATTATTTTTGTCATAAATTTCGGAATTTTATCTTCAATTTTCTACTATTTAAATTTATAATAACAGTGCAGAATTTTTTAACTTTAATAATATGAATTATTATTTCTAGGATCGCCAACTCTTCTCTTTGTCACACAAAAAGATATTAGAATGGCCAATGCCTCTCGTACTAATAAAGTAACTACTATTATAAAAGATCTGTCTGAAGGTGCAGCATTAGATTTTTATTTTGAACATGAACTAGTGTGTTGGTCTGATAGTGGTTTAGAAATAATTCAGTGCATTCAAACAAATGGCACCCATACTGGCGAAAAAACAATTGTAGTAAATTCCAGTTTAATTTCTCCTGATGGTTTGGCTTGTGACTGGTACACAGGAAAATTATATTGGACAGATGGAGAAAAAAATAGAATAGAAGTAACCAGTATTGATGGACGTCACAGAAAAGTCCTTTTTTGGACAGACATTTATCAGCCAAGAGCTATTGCTCTTGTACCAATGAAAAGTATATTATTTTGGACTGATTGGGGTGATGTACCTAAAATAGAAAGAGCTGCAATGAATGGAGATCCATCAACGAGAGAAGTGATAATTTCTGATGATATATTTTGGCCGAATGGTTTAACAGTGGATTATGAAAATGAATTGGTTTATTGGGTAGACGGAAGGCTTAAATTTATTGCAGTGATGGATTATTATGGAAAAAATAGAAGAAAAGTCATAGAAAAAGGGTTAGATTATCCATTTGCAGTGACATTTTTTGATCACAAATTATATTGGACTGATTGGAAAACATGGTGCGTACATTCATACGATGTTCGTCAAACTCAAGCACTTCCTAGAGAATTATTACATGGAGAATATATACCTGGTGACATAGAAGTTTGGGATGTTAGAAGACAACCGTATGGGAGTCATCCTTGTGAAAAAAATAATGGAAATTGTTCACATTTGTGTCTTTTAAGTATGACAGAACCTGGATATAGCTGTGCATGTCCTACAGGTGTGAAATTAGTGGATAATTTGACTTGTGCAGAAGGACCAGAAGAATTGTTATTAATAGTTCAAAGAAATGAAATCTGTCGGATTTCTTTAGATTCACCAGATTATACTAATTTTGTATTACCATTAACAGGTATTCCTCAATATCTTTTTCATCGATTAATTTGTTTTTCAAAGAAATTTATATATATTATAATTTTTCAATATACTTAGGAATCAAACACGCGATAGCAATAGACTTTGATCCTGTGCAAGAAATGCTTTACTGGACAGATGAAGAAGCTCGTGCAATTCGTAGAGCTTCACTTGATGGTTCCAATCAAGAAAATATTATAATAACAGAAGTGGAAAATCCTGATGGAA
Source organism: Bombus pyrosoma (assembly GCF_014825855.1). Classification (NCBI taxonomy): domain Eukaryota; kingdom Metazoa; phylum Arthropoda; class Insecta; order Hymenoptera; family Apidae; genus Bombus; species Bombus pyrosoma. The sequence continues at coordinate 96,625 of NC_057786.1, read as the reverse complement.
TAGCTGTTGACTGGTTAGCACGAAATCTTTATTGGACTGACACGGGAACAGATCGAATTGAAGTAGCCCGGTTAAATGGTACAAGTAGAAAAGTATTAATAAATGAAGATTTAATTGAACCCAGAGCAATTGCTTTAGCTCCAGAATTAGGTTGGATGTTTTGGACAGATTGGAATGAAAAACGTCCAAAAATAGAGCGAAGTAATCTGGATGGTACTGAACGTATTCTTTTAGTAAATAAGGATATTGTTTGGCCAAATGGAATTGCTCTAGATCTTGCACGATGGAAAATATATTGGTGCGATGCAAAAACAGATAAGATTGAAGTGTGTAACATGGATGGTACAGATAGAAGAGAAGTAATTACAGATAATCTTCCACATCTTTTTGGATTAAGTTTATTAGGAGACTATCTATATTGGACTGACTGGCAAAGACGAAGTGTGGATAGAGCACATAAACTCACAGGTGGTGAAAGAGAAGTTATTGTTGATCAAGTTCCAAATGTCATGGGTTTAAAAGCAGTGCATTTAGGAAAAGTTAATGGTACAAATCCTTGCGTAAAAAGTAATGGTGGTTGTAGTCATTTGTGTTTAAATCGACCAGGAAATAAGTATGTGTGCGCATGTCAAATTGGATATGAGTTAACTAAAGATAAAAAGACTTGTGTCGTGCCAGATGCATTTATGTTATTTGCTAGGAAAGAAAATATTGGCAGAATTAGCATCGAAAATGCAAATAATGATAATATTATTCCATTAACTGGAGTTAAAGATGCAAGGTAAAGCTTATGCTTGTAAACAAAAAGTTTTATGATCTGTTTATATTAAAATCTTTTTATAAAAATTGTATGTCAAAGACTGTATTTATTATTATTATTATTATTATTATTATTGTTATTGTTATTATTATTATTATTATCAGTATATTCTATTTTTATTAGCGCCTTGGACTTTAATATAGCAGACAATCGTATTTATTGGACGGATGTTAAATTAAAAACAATCACAAGAGCCTTCATAAATGGATCTGATATAGAAAGAGTCGTTGATCTTGGTTTAGAAACACCTGAAGGTTTAGCAATTGATTGGATTGCTCATAATTTATACTGGAGTGATACAGGAACACGAAGAATAGAAATGGTTCGATTAGAAGGTTGTAGTAGAAAAGTCCTCATTTGGAGTAACATTTTTGAACCTAGATGTTTAGCTCTTGATCCTAGCAGAGGGTAATTATAGTGACAACTTTTGTGTGTTTATAAAAGCGTTTGTGAAATAAATATTTCCTGTATAATTAAGTTTTTAACACCATGATGGTTTTCTAGCCATATATATTGGACAGAATGGGGAAATTCTAGAAGTATAGAAAGATCATATTTAGACGGCACGCATCGTGAGATAATACTTTCCAATATTGGAAAAGCAAACGGTCTAACAATTGACCATTCAGCACGAAAATTATATTGGGCAGATTTATATACTCCAGCTATTGATAGCTTTGATCTGCGTACAAGAAAGAGAGTAGCAATTATAACAGAAAATATTGTATATCCATTTAGTATTACTCAGTATCAAGATTACATTTATTGGACAGATTGGAATACAGGTAAAAAAGTACATAAAATTATCAACTATGTTACTATTACATTACTATTTTTACTATTAGTTACTATTACATATACGTCACGTTATTATTTGCAATAAATTTCGATTTTTATTTCAATAGATATTTTCCGAAATTTATAGATATTTTGAACAAAGTTTGATGTTGATTCATTTAATCAATAGGTGAAATAGAGAAAGCTAATAAGACTACTGGATTAAGCAGAGTGAAGATACATAATAAGTTAGAATCTGTAACAGATTTATTGGTTTTCCATGCTTCTAGACAAGCAGGATGGAATCCCTGTGCATTAAAAAATGGCAACTGCACTCATCTTTGTATCGCTTTACCCGGAGATAATGAAAGCATGTCGAATTCTTTCAAATGTGGGTGTCCTACTCATTACAATTTATCAGAGGATAATAAAACTTGCATTGGTCAGTATATTTAAATTAAAAAAATTTGATTTATAATTTCCTTAAAATCTTTAATTATACTAGACTATTTTAAATTTTCTCGATTACGTTCAATATTTAATGCAGTAGATGTGATAAAAAAAAAAAAAAAGAAAAGAATGTATCTCAATTAGATGTGGAGATTTCGTCAAATTCTATGATTTAAGATATAATTTGTTCTTGTAATAAAAATATGAGTTACGAAACAAACAGTATTAGATAAAATAATACAACATCTTGAATTGTTTAAATATATTTAATATTTATACTGTAATATTTCTTCATTAATTGTAAAATGATATAATAATGTTCTGCACAGAAATTGCGCATATAAGTTTATACAATATACATAGCATTTCTGAATTTAAATAATAGAAATGGATAAATATTTTTAAAAATATAGTAGATACAGATGAGATCTCTAAATGAAAGTTGTAAGATATCTAGAAGGCAAATAATAATTAAATACCAATGCTGAATACACTATATAATGCTGAATACTTGTTTTATTTTGCGATAATTTTGAAAAGTATTTTTTATTGCGTACTCCTGTATTTGACCTGTTTATATTTTTTGTACGAGTGATTTTCGAAATATGAGCTTTCAGAGTCGATATACTACGGAAATTTTAAAGCAACTGTGATGTACAGAGTTCGTTCGAGCAATGTTCTGACAGTGTACATTCGATAAAATATCAACTTTGAAATTTTATATCTTGATGCACTAAAAAATATAGGTTCCCATTTGAAAATTGAAAAGTAGCCTTTTTCTTCCCTTTCTTTTTTTCTCCTTTTTTTTCGCCTTTTTTCCTTTTTTGTCAAAGTTATCACAAGGTCAAATAAATATCAGCATAATGTGTACTCCTTGATACCTTACAAGTTCCATTCAAAACATTTTCCTGAACGTTTCATGCATTTAAGCTATTTAACCAGAAACATTATACATGTTACATAGCTAAATAATAGATGATAACAATTGAAAGGGTTGTAGTTGTACAAACAGTAAACAGTGAGTAGATTAGTAAAATGTGAGAAAGATATTAAAATTAAGAATATACCTTGTGAAAGAAGTCTTACTTCTGCCACAGCTTGTGCCTTTTCTACTTAATGCTACCTTCAAAAGTAATGAAGACACACATATAAGATATCACATTCAATTGGTTAAATTAACGATGTAAATATATAAATATAAAATTATTAACTTAATTAATTCTCTGTTATTGATATACTATATCATAACATGTGCGCGATGTATATTAATTTAAGTCTAATAACTTATTCTTTCTGTTACAGCACCAAAAAACTTTATGATGTATAGTTTACGCAATGCAATGTTTCGCTTTCTTCCCGATACAAATGATTGTCCAGATGTAGTTCTCCGAATACAAGGTTTGAAGCATGTACGATCTATAGAATTTGATCCTATAACTCAACATATTTATTGGATAGATGGACGAACTTTATCTATTAGGAGAACTTTGGAAAATAAAACACATTCCAGTATAATGATTTCTGGAAATTCTGGACATCCAGTGGATCTTGCTTTAGATTCACTGGGAAGGTTACTATTCTGGTCATGTGCCATAAATGATGCGATCAATGTTACAAAACTTGACAATGGTTCCGCTCTAGGTGTTGTAGTCAAAGGTGATGGAGAGAAACCAAGAAATATTGCAATACATTCAGAAAAAAGATTACTTTTTTGGACAGATATTGGAAGAAAAATGAGAGTAATGCGCAGTAAAATGGATGGAAAGGAGAGAATTGTAATAGCGACTGATCTAGAACAACCAACAAGTATTGCGGTAGATGCAATTTCAAGCATTGTATATTGGGCACATGGAAATCAGATTGAATGTGCAGATTTTGATGGGAACAATAGAAGAATTCTGGTTTCTCCCGTTGGACAAGGCTCAACTGTTTATTTGTCTATCTTTTTTGATTTTATTTATTGGTTTGATAGGGAAACATCAAGTTTAGAGCGTATTAATAAATCTGGAAATGGAAGAAAAACAATCATGAATAAAGTACTTACAGATTTAATTGCAATAAATACTCCACAAGATGATGTAATGAAAACACATATTTGTAGTCCTTTTCGGGAGTATGGAGGATGCTCACATTTTTGTATAGGAATCACTTCTTCTAGGTACGTTTTTAATTTCTCTTAATCAGCAAATAAAATATAAATACCATATGAAGAATCTACGGGAAAAAGGGGGAATGTCAATTTTACGAGTTTAATATTTTTTCGTATGCTGCTCTTTATCATTGGCTATGTGAATTAAAATTTTTTAAATTTTACGGTAGTTATAAAAAATTGAGGTATATCACGAAGATTAAATATTTCTTATCTTTTAGAGTTTAATGTGTTACATATTACTTGAAATTATAAATAAAAGTTGGAAATGATGCAGAATAAAGTGATATTTTTTTTTATGTATGATGTTGTGACATATATTGAAAAGCAAAGTTTCATTATCTGAAAAATGCTAAAACTATACATTCCCTCTTTTTCCTATGGACTCTTCATAGATTCTTTCACTAGAGGGGAAGTCTCTTTCGAAAGACGAAGCTGCCACATATGTATGTCTCCATATATGGGAACTGAAAACAAATGTATGGATATAAGAATGATCTCAAAATGGATCATATAAACAGCCGTTGTCGTAACGGTAGCCGATAGCATAGGCATTATCATCCTTTATATAGCAATAATGTCCGATCGGACGAATTGGCGACTTCTCTTTTTAAAACTTCTAGCAAGAGAAACATATAGAATAGAAAATTTTATATTAATGAAAGTATATAAAAGACATTATTTTCAGATGTTCCTGTCCAAAATCTTTGGTTTTATCTGAAGATGAAAAAACTTGTAGAGCTGCGCCAGCCTGTGGAACGGATCATTTTACTTGTGCTGCACCTAGTTCTGCAGTAACAAAAGATTGTATACCTGCTACATGGAAATGCGATGGCCAAACCGACTGTCCTGATGGAAGTGATGAATTAGGTTGTCCAGCTTGTAGTCGTGAACAATTTAAATGTCAAAGTGGCCATTGCATTGGTAAGAATATTGAGCTATCAAATTATTCAAATTATGAATTAAATATAGTGAAATTGTGAGTTATTATTAAAATTGTTAGACATGTCCTGGGTGTGCGATGGAACAGCTCAATGCCATGATGGCCTAGACGAAGCTCATTGTTGCCGTCCAGGTCAATTTCAGTGTATTGGAAGTGGTGTTTGTATTTCTGGTTCAGCGCTTTGTGATGGTTGGGACGACTGTGCCGACGGAAGCGATGAACTTGCATCTGCGTGTACACCTGCAAACAATCCTCGACAAGAAAATAATTCATTAGAATCTGGAAAAATCACTTATGTTATTATTGTACCTATTGGACTGATTGCAACAGTTGCTACAATTGCTTTCGGATTTTATTATTGTAGAAGAAAATTCATAAACAATGAAGAATTGCCTGATATTTTACATGATTCAGCTGGAGATCCATTATCACCCAAACCAGTAAGATTAGCAAAACCAATGTTCGCGCAAAAAAATTGTAGAAAAGATTTGAAAATTGGAATGGAAACTGTAAGAATGTCAATGTTAAATGGAAGCAGCATAGGATCAAGTTACGACCGCAGTCATATAACCGGTAACTTGTTAATTTACAAACTAATATATCATAATTAAATTATTAGTTGATAAATAACAACTGGTATCTAATATCTAATATGTCAAAATAGCGAATAATTATTAATAAATCATAAATCAATCATTGTAAGTAAAGTAGTACAAATGATTTGTTATAATAATATATAGAACAATTGGTTTTGTAACATTTTAGTGAAAACTTGTAGACATTTAGATTAGAAAATAATATTATCCGTTATTATGATTATGGTAATAAATATTCTGCTTTAAGGAGCTTCCAGTTCAACTCGAGGTAGTTCCACAGGAGGTTACCCACAAGAAACATTGAATCCTCCTCCGAGTCCGGCAACAACAGCCAATTCTACTAGATGCTCAAGCAGTAATGCGTCTAGGTATAAACCTTATAGGCATTATAGGAGCATAAATCAGCCTCCGCCTCCAACTCCCTGCAGTACAGATGTTTGCGACGAATCAGACAGCAATTACCCAGCAAGATATAGATATGAAAGTGAACCCTATCCTCCACCTCCTACTCCAAGATCTGTTTACCAAAGTGATGCTGCAATTAGTTGTCCTCCCTCTCCTAGTTCACGATCTTCTACGTATTTTAGTCCACTTCCTCCACCTCCTTCCCCTGTTCCTTGAATATATTAAAAATTGTTTATATTCTATTTTTTGAAGAATGAGATCTTTTGGTAAGTCTTTAGAAATAATTTAAAAATGAAAATTTATTTTATTAAAACGTTTATATTTTATAAGTGGACAAGTAAAAACATTATTTTTAAAATATTCGAAATCGAAGAAAGTAAATGTTAAGCAATTCTTATTTATTTATATTAATAAGTAAAATAATATAAGACAAAAATTTTATCATTTTGTAGTTAAATTTCATTCATTAAATTTTACTTGACACCTTCCTTTAAAAAAGATTTTCGAGGAAAGCTATCTTTTTGCAACATTATTAAATTTGTTTGAAGTGTTACTTATATTTGAATAGGTTTTTTTTTATTTCTGTAAAAAATTTATACCATCGTGCCTCTTAACTTTGTAACGTATTTGTAAGGAATCTAATCGTAAAATGTAAATATTGTAACAATGTATAAAAGTTGTATATGATTTTTAACATTCGAGATCCAAGTTGTTTTGCAAAAAAGGTTTTTTTTTAAGTACGTATATATTTATAGTGTATAAGAAGTTAGTTGAGTAATTTTCATATTTACAATCAAGACATATCAAACTCTATATTACAAATTAAAAATAGATAGAACAATTGAAAATTATTTCTAATGAGAATAAAATCAAAATAAGCAATGACATATGATAATTGAATAATCTAAGAACATTTAAAATGTGTATTTATAGAAAAAAAACATTTTTTAATTTTTACTGTGAAAATGAGAAGTACTTCTTGCATTTATTTGCATTTTTATGTAACGGCTCTACCGTGAAAGTGAAAATTACTAAATGTGTATTTATATATTTACATTTTCTATATAATAGTTAATCAACATATGAAAATTAGTATGTTACAATTTTTAAATAATGATATAAAGTAATGCTGTTCCTCCAGTTTATAATCGGACTGTGCCATACAACATTTAGGATATTTAGTAAATGAAATTCAAAATTATTGTATATATAAAATGTACAATGTGTCGTGTGGAAATGATTTTTACCTCGCACTGCCATTACACAAGCCTTGAAAAAATACATTCTATTAAATTATCATTCTTGTTTGGCATCAAAGACTGAAATAATTCTTCTATATTTTTTTTACATTTACGACAAAAATGTGTATTATCCTATGTATGTAGCATAATTGTATAAAAGAATAAAACTTTTGTTACATATTTTATATGATACTTATTACTTTATGATAAAATAATTTAAAAATTATGCATTTTAACAATAATTAAGAAATATATTATTAATTGTAAGCTTTAGTTTTAATCAATTGCCTCGTATTTTCTTGTAACTACCATTTATTTTTTCTATTTAGGTACAAAAACGTACGTAAGTGTAATTTAACATATATTTTTATTAAAATTTATTCACTATTTACACACACAATATTTGTGTACAATCGAAAGATGTAAAAATATTAATAAAAACATCAAATAGAATACTATATATACTAATTCACTATACAGACGCACTATTTACATTAGTCGTTTTTTACTTCTATCTATTTTACAGATTTTACAGGCTGACGCGCGCCACAGCTATAAAAGATTCTTAAAATCATATTCGTCTCTTTCTGTTTTTATACAAATATACATATGCTCAGATTTCTCTGCTAACATAAATAATTGTTCCTCAGGCAGGTACGGTTTATTCTTGACGGCAGGAAGAATTTATTTCAAAATATTTATACCTTCAACATTAATGAATTAATCAAATCAAATTTATAAACTATAAAGAGCCAAATTCAGGCAATAAGAAGTTTAAGTTTAGGAGAAAAGAGACTTTAAAATTTATTGTGCACCCTGTTTAAAATGGTAAATTATTATTATTATACTTTTCAAGCTGTACAATGTCTAATTATGTCTATTATAAAATACGTGTTTTTAAGAGTTTTTACAAGTTCTTAAACAAGTTATTGCAAGTCCTTAATACATTCAGTATTTATTAGAAGAAAGGAAATATAATTTCTTTCCGTTTGTATTAGTGAACTAATAAAACTTGATACAGATTGTATAAATACTTCAAAAACATTTTATATACAACATTTAGAAGTTGTTTTAATTAATTATTAATTCCAATAAAATACAAAAATCTTATATGTATATTCGATGAAAGGATAATATCTCATTGTAAAGAGATTAAATGATATTTCAAAATATATGTATTCTGGTAATAATTCTGTATTGTTTAATACTGCTCATATTTTAGCATATTATGTTAATTAAAAATGGAATTGGAAAATGAAATGTTTGATAAACGCCTGAGATATCTTTGTTCAAATATTTGAAAAGTTGTATTAAATCTACTACAAATCTAACATTAATGTAACAGAATTTTAAGATACCACAGAGAAATAGTTACTAATAAAATAAAACATAAAAATGAAATGCGTAAGAAATTATAAAAAAAGCTTCTTTTTTAGATTGATAAATAAATATGGATGTAAGAGTCTCAGTTAAGTATTTTATCAATATATAATATCCCTGCCGTCAAAGAAATTGATTGTATTCTTGTTCAAAGAAAAATTTCTCATTTTGAACAGTTAACAATCGATTAAAAAATTAATCAATAGTCAATAGCAACAAATTATTGTTTTAGAATCTTTCTTAACAAAAGGGGAGGGGGGTACTTAAAATTTTGGCGCGCGCATTTACCTCGATTTAAATCCTCCTTTGAAAATATTTTCTCCTTTCTCAACTGTAAGATATTTTAATGTAAGGTACAAGTACAAACAAGGATCAAAATCTTAAATGCTTAATTTTTTAAATCTTTCTCCCTTTCTAAACAACCACATAGACTTAATAAGAATAATCATTATGTCCAAGAAGAACTGATTGATATTTTTTATGTACAGAAAATTTTGAAGGCCTTGAAGTATTTATAGTAAATTTTTTTTATTCCATGTATCTAAATTTTTCTATGATAATCAATAGACCAAAATTTGATTGCATTATACAAATTTTTCAGTTTCTTTATTTTATAAACATGGGACAAGTTAGGCAACCAGCCTAATATTTGAAATTCCGACAATTAATCAATCGTTTGAAATTTCCACATACAATGAACTTAAAATCGTTCAACTGTGTTATAATTGCCTAAACATTTAATAAATAATTCAACATACCCTCCAAAAATGGCATTATTTACTATTTATTCAATTTAATAAAATCTCAGTTCTTTGTTCCCTCATTTTTTAATGTCTCTTTAACTATTTTCATTTTTATTGCACATACATTCTTCACTGTAAAAACAGTTTACTGAACCAAATAGCAAATAGTCAACGACACCCACATCCAAGGACAGACATGTCCTGGTAATTTTTCAATACTACTTTATTTTCTTCATCAAGATAAAGCATGGATATAGAGCTGAGAGCGGTAGGTACACAACAAGCTTTAGGCACCATACTTGGTTTTGTTGAGTAAACCAAGTTCTGGACAATTGCATGATTGGTAGAATTTAAGTGATCTGCTAATGGAAACGGGCAATCACCATGGCAATAAAAGGCATCGTAACCAGGAGGGGCAACAATCCAATCATTCCAACCAACATCAGCAAAATCAACATAAAGTGGATGTCGCCTACAATTTTCACGTCCATCTTTTCGACGGTTTTTTCGAAGTGCTGCTCTTCTGGCACGACGGTCCATTATTTGACTTGCAGAAGACATCTTATATCTAAATAATAAATATTCTTGATACAATAGTCATGTAAATTATTGATTTTATATTGATATAAATTATGTATTAATCATTATTAGAAAACTATTTCATATACTACGTAATTAATATTTTATCTGCGAACTTATAGTTCATTATCAAATCATCAAAATATGAATATATTATACGTATAATATAATTTGTTATTACATGCAATTTAAATACATTGTTATTATACATGTGTATGTATATAATAATAAATGTGTAAAATAAAATATTAGATTAAAAGCTTTACATTTCGAATGCATAATTAAAAAAGGTTACAATAATGCTGTAGTTATTTTTCCTATAAAAGGGAATAAAAATATATGAAGAAACTAGTTTGTACCTGCCATCATCTGTATAAGTAAATAACATTGGACGATTAACAACCCATGTGTCGTTTCTTTCATTCGCGTTTCTTCTTAAACGCACATGCTCCTGTTTAGTTCCACGTACATGTACTAAAAGTCCATGATTATTCTTAGGATCTTTTATCCATCTTTCCACAGCAGGATGTACGTCTACACTAAGTGTGCCATTTTTCCTAGTATTTAGCGGTTTACTATCAATTAAACGCAATAGCGGAGCGCTATGTCCTCTTGCACCAGGACGTAAAATATCATATATAAGTATTCTACCCAGTTTCGAATTGGGATCATCTTCATTTAAAATAGGTACACGAGAAAGACTTAATTCTGCAGCTTGTAACTTCTCCCCTGAAGGTATACTACTTAAATCAAACGAAAGACGAAACCGATTTGGAGATTGAAATTTATGATCCACCTCACTCTCTGCATAAAAACAAATGAAAGAAGAAAGGGTTGAGATACAAATAATAATGTAATAGTATGGATCTTAATTATTATATATTATTTAACCTTCTTAATTATGTTACTATTATTATTATCTACACATATTGTAATGTACATTTATATTTTATAAGTGCATTAAATTTTACTTGTTGTATCGTTTAACTACATTATATTGTAAGTAATATTTAACCGTTATTCAGTTGCAAATATACAGTATAATTTGTTAACTTAGCCAAAAATAATTTTAGAAACATTTACTTTTTATAAATATACTTACCAACATGAGAAAAGGAACGCACTGTATTAGCAGATCTGGCATGAATTCCTGGTTTAGCAATATCAGCCATACCAATTGTATTTTGTTTGATAAAAAGTTTTTTCAATGATTCAGGAACATAAGCTTGACCTTGTGGTTTTGGCCTTTTAGCAAAACCAAGAAGAGACAAAAGGCTAGCTTCAATTCCAGCAATTGCTTGTTGACGTTCGCTGATAGCAAAATGTTTGGCAGTATGAGAATGTAGATGCAAGTGAATGTTTGCTGTGGTAGTTGCCAGCAGCAAACTTGCTGCGACTAAAACCAACCTCAGTGGCAGCAACATGCGCATTGTGATGTCGTTGCTCACGGATGTTGCCTCCCTAAAAGCAAAATAATGAAAACCTTGATATTGTAAGTCAATTATGAACATTTCCTTGAAGAGATTTAAAAATGGATAATGAAACAAACACAATTCTAATTTAATTATACATATAGTCACAAGTTAATATTTTAATAGCTACATGAAGAATTAAGAAAAATAGTCAAAAATTAATTATTAATGACTGCGTACTGTAGATTTTCACCATAGAAGAAAGTATTGTAAATTTCATTTGCTCCTCATAGAAAAATTTGATAATGCTCTTTGATAATTCATAGCCAAAGTTAAAATTGTAGGAAATAAAACAATTTTGCATTAATTCCTATATTTATGTGTCAATTCATGATAATCATCTTATTAATTCATAGAAATAAGAATTAAATAATTAATTATATAACTCGTTAAACTCAAATATTAAATTTTTATATAAAATAATAGATAATTAAAAATACAACATTTAGAGATATGTTTAAAAAGTATATACGAATTTGTTAAAAGTTTATTTAACGACAAATAGTTTTAACATAAATTGTTATACACACACACATCACTGGATGCTAAAATAATCATACAATTAAGAAATGTAAATTTAAAATAAGATCAGTTGTTTGAAGTAGAAATTATTAATTTACTCAACCATTTAGCAATGAAGAAATTATTTTCTTTTATAATTTAACTAATAGTCTTAGGACTATTTTGAATTATGACATTGTTCTTTTTAAATAGTATATACATATAAGTTTGCTAAAGATATTATAATATTTCCATAACAGTACACAAATAGCTCACTTTTACTGTTAATTCTTGCAAATATCTCGAAACTAATGATTTTTGTTATGTGTCACTATTCGCATGAATAGATGAAAAGTAAAATGTTTGTATATTTTTATACGGTTGGATATAAAATTTGAGAACCACTGAGACAGACCTGCATTCTATTACAGATAGAGATAGAAACAGAAAGATTAGTGCCATGCCGTCTGCTGCCGAATGATTGGGCGATTAATCTAGCCTATCTAATTTTCAACGCGTTTGCTTGAGTTACCTGACATAAAGCTGTTCCACGAGGAACAATTAAACTACTTAAACTGCCTTTTTTATTTTGCTATTTACATTTATAATGCAAATGCAGCAAGTGAAAATAAAATTAAACAAGTCGAATGAAAATTTTTTTAACATATTGTCAATACAATATTATTATTATTACTTTTATTGCTTTTATTACATATTGTGATAACCTTTATAATAATGATAACATTTTTATCATATATTATATTTAATTTAGGTACGTAATTTCATAATCAGACATATGAAAGAGTTTTCATTTTTAAATTGAGATATTTTGTTTCATTAATGTAGCAGATTCTAAGCTTATTTATTAAATTTACTTGATATAAAATAGAACAATTCTCTATCGTTTTGAGAAGTTAGTTCAAATAATGCTTAAAGCGAAATATTAACCTTACATGATCAACATCAACCTTGTACCTTGAATTATTACAAATCGGTATTTAAATATTTTTTATCATAAGATAAATAAGAAAGATGGCTTTTAAAGCCATCAAGTTCAAAATTTTTAAGTCAGAATAGGAAGGATACGTCTTTGTAAATATAGTATAATAATGTCTGTTAATAACTTACTATGTTATAAATGTATTTCAAAGAATTAAACATCCGCAATCACTTAGTTGCCAACCCAATATTTTGTTGTTAATATACTGTGAGTATACGTATATTCTTATTGTTTTGTACAATTACTTCAATTAAATACTGTTTTGATAACACATTATTAATTAGCGATAGTTCTATTTAATCAGATAGTAAATAACAGTTACAATAACTTATGATTTCTATACATAATACGGCGAAAAGAATAAAAACAATAAAAGGAAATATTTCCGTTATAGATATTCAAATTCAGAATTTATTTTTTATATCTTGCAATTTATCTTAGAATTATTATTCAGGTACATCAACATCTCCAAAGTTATTCATTTGTATTATTTACATTATTGTATTAACTGTATCCATGGATGTAAACTATATAGTGTTTTACAGTACATATACAGGATACGGCTGAATAACATATACAAACGAGCATGAGGTAATTCCTGATGAAAAAGTAAGAAGAAAATATATAATAAAGAAAATTTTTCGCTCGGGGATTAATATTCGAGAAAGAAATCCAGGAATCACCTTATGCCTGCTTGTACATTAAATAAATGTTTCAAAGAAATGTAAACGTATAATGGTGTAAACGTGATTCTACTAATGAGAATTGTACATAACGCTTCAAGAAGAATGCAGTGTTCTTGTACTGTACTAAAGGAATGCACGGCCACCCAAAGTATTCGATCTAACGCGAAGCTAATTCGAAGCTAATAGGTCGGTACATACTTAGGAGACCACTTCGCTTCTAGGAAACAAACTCTCTACCTGCTCCCTACGAAGAAAAAATTCTGCTGTCTATATCTGTATTTTCTTTTAGACTTTCTAGTTAAAGAATATTTAAAAAACGAATGGAAAGTTATGTATTAGAAAGATGTACATTTAGGATTATATATAACAGCTCTTATCATAATTATGAATTTAATTATTGTCTTCAAACTTAATACGAAAAAATATTTTGTCGGATAAGCAGAGAAAGTGTTTTACATGAAACAAGTGGAAACTTGAGAAATATTTAGTAAATATTTAATAGATATCTGTAGAATGCATTTATGACTTCGTAATTAAAATATACAGTATAACACCATTAAATTGATAATTAAGGAAAACTAAATCTTACAACTTAAATATATCGAGAGAAAAAATTAACATAATGAATAATAGAGTTCTGTAAAGGCAGGAGTCAAAAAATAAATATAATAAAATAAATAAAGCAACAAAAGTATGTTGTAGAAAATTCTACAATGGTCAATATCATTTGCAAGAACGAAATGAACGTAGGTGGTTCTTTCCTCCAAAAGTAACTATAAAATCTCGTAAAATTAACCAAATACTTCCGTTGTAAGACAGCATACTGTTACAATGTTAACGGGATATTGATTAGGTATTGACGATTTCAAATATGTAGAAACTAAGATTAAGTAAAATCTACTAATATAAATATGTATAAATAAAAAAAAAAAAAAACAATAAACCACTGAATTTTCAAATATTCTTAAATTTCAAATATAGAACAAAATGTTGTGAAACGGATATTTAAATATACAAAATTGTTTCATAAAGGAAGAAAAGCTGATAAAATCGATGAATACGCTTAATATCGATAAATTTGCTTTCTCTTACAGAGACATAAAGATCATCGTTTGATTAAACTTTTGAGTATTTTTAAAAATTTTTGCAGTAATTTAATATGCGCAACTAACAGAGTAAACATTTAATGAAAAAGATAAATTAAGAATAACGTTTTTGTTGAATGTTTTGACATCGTTTTCTATAGCAGCTCATTTCAATACATCGAAAGAGACAACGAAAAGTTGTAATTTGTAAAATAAAAATGCATAGATCGTATTGTAGAATGTTTATGCTTCATGTTTATCTCGATAACAGAGATATAATACCCTATTGACATATATCATATCATGTAAACAATGAAGAATTTGACATGAAATGTTCATTTAACAATCCTCTTCAACGCAATATTAAAGCTGTGATATAATTAAAGCACTAAACAAAACACAGCTTAACCTGTTTTCCCTCATCTTTCTTCATCTAAATAAAATATAAAATTGGTATTTTTTTTTTTTTTTTTAAGAATCACTAGTTAGATTAAATAGTTAGAATAATCACAATTAAGCATACGATTTCCAAATGTTTCGTTTATTTCATAACTTCAAATAGTAAATTAACATACTGTTATATCAAAATATAATAATTTCGTTTATTACTTAAAATAAAAATTATATCAAATAGCGTATTCTGTAGTGTTTATATTATTTTTCAAATAGTTGTAGGTATCTATAAAGATATTTTTTTATTTTCAGTTTCGTGTATATCGATGGAAACAGCAACAAGTACAACTGGTAATATCCTGTTTAACACAAATATCGCACAGTTGCACCGAAGGAATGCGGCACGGGTAGAGTAAGAATACAAGGTGTCGAGTATACATAAGCAGCACGTCATCGTCTAAAATAATCGGGCCAGCGACAATCAAACAAACCTACTCTTTCGAGCCAATGAAAACCATATATTTTTCTGTTCTAAAAAACTTCTTAGCAATGTTGTATTTCTATTAGACTCACCTGAGCTAATCGTAAGTCCGTTGTTTGAGCAGCCACGACATTTCAATGAGTTCATGTAACCTCACTCAGAAACTATTGTCTTAAAACCTCGCCCCCGGCAGTCTTTAGTATCGATACATCGATGTTGGAACTCTTTTGCGTTGTCTGATATTTTCGCACTTGTGTACTCACCAAAGAGAAAGAGGAATTCGCCCGAATAGATAATAGACAGAAAGGAAATAAATTATTTTCAATTTTTCTTGATAGTACGCAAAATCATGGATATAATGATTAGTTTAGTTTTTAAAACACTATCATCGTTTGTACAAATAGAGAATGTTTTCAAGAACACGCGTTAATATTGAACACAACTCGATACACGGAAATCTTCGAGAAGTCGAGAGGAATAGTAGAACCGTGGGATATTGCAACGTGAGAGGGGAAAGAGACGAAGAAAGAGAGAGATAGTATTTTAATAGTAGGAGATACAAATTTAGCACACCACGCGTGATTACTTTATAAGCTAAAATGTTACAATTGTAATCTCAACTACTTTATTTGGAAAATTACTTTTATTCAATCCTATTAAGATTTTCAAGTTGTTTCATCGTATCTTAATTTGTTAATATTAACATTGACTTTAATAATATTAATAAATTATAGTAAGTTAAGAATAATTAATGTTTTTATAGCATCTTTAAGGCAATTAAAAAATATCTTACATATCCCAATCTTCGAGATCACGTAATAGCTATGTTTCTTCCACATAACACTTGATAATTATGTTATCAAATAGTTTTATTTCAAAAATTCAAACATGTTTGCACATTTAAAAGCGAAAGCAATTTTTGCATGCATCATCTTGCATTCTGAGAAATATATTGCAGTCGTTTGAATCTAGGGAAATTTGAATTTAAATATACATATGTATTTTTCAAAGTTTTTTTGAGTTACTAGATACAAACTAAAGGAGAATTCTCATCACGTTGAATCGGCTAAACAAACGATATCACTATAGAATAAAATCTAGAATAGAAACAACAAATTTGTTCAAATTTCTTTCCTCGGTTTACTTTAATCTATGTTGAATGTCAGTTATATCGTAATGTTTGATATTTGTTGAAATGTACTTTTGGATTGTTTCTAATCACTTATTAATGTTTTAACTCTTATGAAATAACCGCAAAGAATTTTAATTGCACGTGCATTGTTTAAATGCGTTTTATTTATTAGGTGAAGCAAACCTCGCTCCCTTTATACGATCAGGTACGTTTATCGTTTCTTTTATACACATTATTTATTTGCATACTTTGTTTATTGCATATATTTTCTTATTAACTTTTCATCTATTACGTTGAGATAAGAAAAATTTTTACACACAATCGTAATTGATTAGATTGTACATTTGCAGTATATGCAACTGTTTGTAAATTTATATTTATAAAAGTGTAACTGTTATACAGATTTAAAAAATAATTCAGTTAGATCCATAAACATTTGTAAAAGGAACGTATTATATCCATTTTTAAACAATGTAATACCTGCTACATTCAGCATAAAATTCCAGCTGTTCTAAAGCATTGACCTCTTCATTATCAAAGAAATGTTTAATGCTAGATGATGTATTATTTTTTTTACATTATTATGTATTATAGAGCTTTTAGATTAAGGACTATCTAGCAAAAAGTTTCTTTATAGTCTTATCATATATGCTCTGATAACTTTATAAGTATGAAATTATAAATCATATTGTATTACTTTACTTATCAAGTTTGTTATTTATTAGTGGTTTTATAACACATTAAATACATATATGACATTATTTAAGCATTGTTTTAAGTCCTTGTTTCATATTTATACAACAATTTTTAAAACAGAAATGTTCAGTAATAGTTCAAATTATATATATCAAAGAAAGTATATCATACAATAAATAACAGATAATTTTAATAATTTTACATAAACTTATACTGTTCATAATATATAATTATAAATTGATTATATGGGTTTATTATATTGTTAAGTAACTTCTGATTTAAAAGGAATAGAAAGATTTTTGGTATTATTTTCAGTGAAGGTCACTATTTTATAAAATGGCTGATTCCAGTGATTTGGATCGGCAAATAGAACAACTAAAAAAATGTGAAATCATCAAAGAAGCAGAGGTTAAAGCTCTTTGTGCTAAGGCACGTGAAATTCTTATTGAAGAGAGTAACGTACAAAGAGTGGACTCCCCGGTTACTGTATGTTTTTATTAAAATAAATGTAAAGCATTATTATAATCATAGTTTATAAAAGGCATGATTTATTTTCAGGTATGTGGGGATATTCATGGTCAATTTTATGACTTGAAAGAATTATTTAAGGTTGGGGGTGATGTTCCAGAGACAAATTATCTATTTATGGGAGACTTTGTTGACAGAGGGTTTTATAGTGTTGAAACATTCCTTCTACTTTTGGCATTAAAAGTAATTATAAAAATTTTTATAATGATATAATACCTTAAAAATATAAGAAATTAATATGATGATCAATAAAATTATTAATTTTGAAAATTACATTGAGGAAATTAATTATTACCTCTGTAATGACAACTATGGATGTGAACATACTTACAGGTTCGTTATCCTGATAGGATTACATTAATAAGAGGAAATCATGAATCTCGACAGATTACACAAGTTTATGGTTTTTACGATGAATGCTTACGCAAATATGGCAGTATTACAGTTTGGCGATATTGTACTGAAATATTTGACTATTTATCTCTTTCCGCTATCATTGATGGAAAAATATTTTGTGTTCATGGTGGATTATCTCCAAGTATTCAAACACTTGATCAAATAAGGACTATAGATAGAAAACAAGAAGTAGGAACTATGCTTAAATTTGTATAAAAAATATTGAACTATTTATATACATTAGATAAAATTTTATGGTATAAAATACAATGTAATAAAATATATATTAATAAACTTCTTATAGGTGCCACATGATGGTCCAATGTGTGATTTACTTTGGTCAGATCCTGAAGATACTCAAGGTTGGGGAGTTTCGCCACGTGGAGCTGGTTACCTTTTCGGAAGTGATGTTGTAGCACAGTTTAATTCTGCAAATGATATTGAAATGATTTGTAGAGCACATCAATTAGTTATGGAAGGATATAAATGGCACTTTAATGAGACTGTTTTGACTGTTTGGTCAGCACCTAATTACTGCTATAGGTAAATGAATATTTTAAGGATATAAAGAGATTACATCTTTGATCTTTTTTATAAATTGATATTTTTAATATAATATTTTTTTGATAGATGTGGGAATGTTGCTGCAATATTAGAATTAAATGAACACCTTCAGCGAGAATTCACAATATTTGAAGCAGCACCACAGGAAAGTCGAGGAATACCTAGTAAAAAGCCTCAGGCTGATTACTTTTTATAAAAAAAAATTTAATTAAAAATGACTGCATAAACCAAAATATTTCCAAATGTTTTTTTTTTTTTTTTTAAAGAAAGAAACCATTTTAAATGATTGCTTGACACATATTTACAAAACATTCACATAGGAAAAGAGGATTTGATCATGAGAATATTGTAGGCAAAAACTAATGTTAATCCATTTGTAATTGAATATTAGCAACGGACTTCTATCGGCATTGGAAATATCAATTTGATATAATAAATAATATAAGTATATGTGTTTTTCAATATCATAGTTTGTTAATATGAGAATCTGTATGACTCTACAAAACATACTAAATACTTTTGTCCAGAAGTATATATCTTTTAAAAATGTGTATTTCATCATTTCTCAAGCTTCAAAGATACGTACACACACATATGCGAAAACATTTGTACTAAGTACATTTAATTATTATAATGAGATTGAACTTCTTTTGCTTTAATTTCTGTAATTATTTCATACAAAATGTTTTAAACGTGTGTAGAAAAGAATCAAATTGCGTAATTCTATCTTATATTGTATAAATATTTAATTTATATATGATTTAATCTATAACTAAATTTTAATGATATTGAAATAATTATTTAGCATGCAAAACAATAAAATAGAAAAAGTAAGTAGAATTTATAAGTGATTGTTTGACTTCAAAAGTAAGTAAATTTATTATAATGAATTTTTATGTAACTATGTTTTAATAGGTACGAGATTGTAATTATTGAAGTAACAGACCATTTTATAGACAGACCAGCTGTATAGTGAATTTAAAAAATAATTTGGCAAACTATAATTTCAGAAAACCTGATTTTATAGGGAAATAGTGTCGACGAAGCTTAATTATTTCAATCCTTAGTTATTCGACTTACAATTTTAATTTTGTGTTATTAATATTATCGATTTCTTTTTTTTTATATATATATATTATTCTTAATTAGCAATTTACATACTTTAACATGTAGTTATAATATACATTTTTTGATATTATGTGAGTGATAAACCTTGTAAATGAATTATCTAAATATAATAGTAAAATGATACCCGAAAATTATAATAATATAGTCTAATTAAACAAATACTTTTAATGATTAGATTTACATATTAGTTAATTAATATTAATTTGCTAATAGTATCAACATATATTTTGTGAATATATTTCTTTCAGCTTTAAATTTCTTTTCGAATTAAAATATTTGTATAACGCCTTTAAACAAAGAACTAGATAGTTTATAAGTATTTATGTAAAAGTATTTGGGTAAAAATATTGCAGAACAATTTTTTTCAAAATGTAATAAAAATTTGCTAGAAGCAACGAAGTATTATCATATTCTATAGTTCTATTTTTTTGCATATATTGGCAACACTACCGACATAATATCTATCAAAGTTGTTTCCACGGTTGATTCTTCTGTTAAGCCGTGGTTGGTACATAAATACGAAGAATACGTGACGTGTAAAACATTTTAGTTATTTAAATGAACATTAGACATTAATGAAATTAGTTCATAACTAGTACTTAATAGTATATTGTGAAAGTTTTATTATTCATCGTACAATGACATAATTTACTTATGTATATCAATAATTAGTTGTTTACAATAACATAACCTATCAAATTATGGATGTTCCAACTCCTTCAAATGTAAATCATGGATTTTCCCATAATACTGATGGATTTTTAAATATATCTATTGAATCTCCAAATTTGGATCCATTGTCAACAAAACGTAGAAGGTGCATATTAACTTTTCACTTATAGATGTATTTACAGATTTGAATGATCCTATGTTCATATATTGTATACTATACGTCTAAAGGCAGCTTAATTCTTTAATTATACCACATAATTACATGACGTAATATTATTTTATTAAAAATATGAATACTAATTGTTTTTATTTTAATACAATCAAATGAGAATATCATACAAGTTTGTGTTAATTAACTTTACATTAATTATTAATAATGTCCAATCCAAAGTTGATTTTGTAAACATTATAAATATTGGTACTAGTAGAGAAGACAATGTATAAATTTTTATAAATGTTAATTCTTTCATTAATGCAGTTCATAATAGATTACTATTAACTCTATTGATACATTTTTATGACAAAACATTTAATCTAATACTAATTAGATAATATTTTATATTAAAAAGTAAATTCTAGTGAGTAAATTATAACTTCAGTTAGATTTGTTTAATTCTTCATAAAACGTATATAATAACATAACTTAGGAAAACATTTAAAGAAATAGAACAAACATTTGCATGAATTATCTAAGATGAAATATTGATAAAGATGAAATATTTATATATATGAATGCAGTTTTGACATACTATCCTTATAAATTAACCATTGCTCGAATGTGCAATTCATATATATATATATGTATATATATATGAAGTGAAACGAAAAGAAACATTATCAATGAAACATGTTTGTGGCCATTAGTTTTTAAAATTAAAAGTAAGATAATTTTGCACATAAGACTGTAAAATACAAAGGAATAAAAGCAATTATCTTTCAAAGTCAATCTACCATTTTATTGCAATTGTTGTTAATGAAACTGTAAAATAACATTAATTCTCAATAAATTTGTGTTCACATGAATATCGTGATATTATATGACTTTAACATTGTTTGAACATTTATTATATACATTTACAAATAAAAGAACTGTTAAATTTATTTTTATTTATTTATGAGTTATGAGATGATTAAGTTATTGAAAATTTATAATCTATTCCTTCATTTATAAATAGAAAAACTTTTCTGTACATTTAAAATTCCTATAAGATTTTATTTTGCTTGTTAAGATGGACAAACAAATACATTTGTGTTAGTACATATATAAATGCGAACAACTGTATGCACAAAGCGTTATTGAGGTCATAATTTAATTTAAAATCACACCTTACATACAATATTAATTGTATAAGGAATATAATTAGGAAGAAGCATACAATATAAGAATTACCTGTTTGATTACTTTTTATATATTTTATAGAAAGGAAGTTGTCAATAAAGATGACATACAATAAGTAAGAATAAAAATAATCAATAAGATATTCAAAGAATTAATTAAATTAATTAAATACAGATTAATAACTCTTATATATATATCTCAACTATATCATTTGTATTATACTTTTAGTTCTTCACGTACAATAAAGCGTAGAAAATTTGATGATGAGCTCGTTGAAACAACATTCAACTTACAACCTCCAGCTACAAGTACAAAGTCTGCCTCCAGATCTAGAACTGTCTCAATTTCTACTACCCCAATAGAGTCTGCTGTTCCACAACAAAATGCACCAAGTCCTATTCAGGTTTCTACAAATGTTTCTCAATCGGATAGATGTAACAGACGAACAAGTAGACCAGGAGCGTCGAATGCTCCAGGACGAAAAAATAAGAAGAACAAAAATCATTCACATTCAGTAAATGCAACAAAAGATCTAGGAAGATGGAAACCAACAGATGACTTAGCATTGATCACTGGTGTACAACAGACAAATGATTTAAGAATGGTATTTATTTTCTTTTTTCTTTTTTTATTGCAAGCATTTAATACAAAGATCTAATTGCTTGAAATTAACTTTATAATGCTAAAATTAAAGAAATACAATAAATACTGTTTTACTAAGTATGTTAAGGTATTGTTAGTATCATTCATTTTTTATATTTTTTAAAAATAATAATATAGTAGTAATACATAGAACTCATTGATGTACAATAGGTTCACAGAGGTACAAAATTTTCTTGCCGTTTTACATTGCAAGAAATACAACAAAGATGGTATGCTTTGTTATATGACAGTGCTGTTTCAAGGGTAGCAGTACAAGCTATGCGTAATTTACATCCGGAATTAATTGCTAGTGTGCAAGCAAGAACTTTATACAGTAAAGCAGAGGAAGATCTTCTGGGTACAATAAAATCGGTGATTAAATGTTATAATTTAATAAAATACTTTTTAAGCTATATTAATAAATTTAAAATATAAAATATCTTTGGCTTTAGTTTCTTATACATATATTCTTTGCATAATAAGAAAACTTTTTATATCTGTTTAGATTACACAACCAACGGTAGAAGTTTTTCAAGAACTTCTTGAAGCAAATGCTCATACATTTTATTCTGCCCGAACTGCAAAAGCTTTATTAGCTCATTGGCAGTTAATGAAACAATATCATCTTCTTCCTGACCAAACTGTACAAAGTTTGCCACGGGGTGAACACGTTCTTAATTTTTCTGATGCAGAAGAAATGATCAATGATACAGAATTAATGGAACAGAAAGATGAGTTAGTAGATGCAGAACTTATTGCAGCAGATAGGAGAAATAAAAGAGAAATAAAAGTGTTAGAAAATGAATTGTGTAGATGGCAGGTTCTAGTTGATAGCGTAACGGGAGTAAATCCACCAGATTTTGATAATCAAACTTTAGCGATACTTAGGGGAAGGCTTGTTAGATATTTAATGAGATCACGAGAGGTAATTTTTAAAAAAGTTAAAATGAATTTTTAAAACTATATCATAGGAAATTTCCACTTGAACTTATCTTGTATTATTTTAATTGATTTCGTATTTAAACTCTTAACTCTTTGATTAGATTACTGTGGGTCGTTCAACAAAAGACCACAATGTGGATGTAGATTTAACATTGGAAGGGCCAGCCTGGAAAATATCAAGAAGACAAGGAACTATTCGGTTAAGAAATAATGGAGATTTCTTTCTTTCCTCAGAGGGAAAGCGACCAATTTTTGTAGACAGCAGGCCCATTCTTGCAGGAAATAAAATGAAGCTTAATAATAATAGTGTAATTGAGGTACTAAATTAGTTTAGTTTTATTATATAAGAGAATTTATTATATTATAAAAGAGAACATTTTACTCTTACTAATACTCTTTCTACAAGACATATAATACTTTCAATGTTCTTTTTTTTCTTCTTTTTTTAGATTGCAGGTCTGAGATTTATATTTTTGATAAATCAAGAACTGATTTCTGTTATACGTCAAGAGGTAGTCAAACTAAATTTGAAACCATGAGTGTTCTATTTCATTCCATAATTAATATTATGTACTACTATAAATAATGTATTGTCTCGTAAACGTTTATCGTATTATATATATATATATATAATATATATTATACATTATATATATATATATATTATATATATATAAGAGTTTTGTATAAAGTAAATAATTGTTCCATTAAAAGAAACTAATAAATTTTGCTCAATTTTGTATATTGTAATTTTGTTTCCTCGTTAATATTGGCTTTCATTGTACAAAACAGCTTAATTCATCTATATTTTGCATTTTTTAAATATTAGAAAATTTACAATAAATGCACTACTGAAAGAAAAAATGAACATATGTATACCTTTGAGGAGCCGTAAAAGGAATTGTTTATATTCTAGAGGCAATGCGTAATCTTGAGCAGATAGTGGGGTACAAGGAGCATTGCTTGGGGAGGGGGAGGGGATTGAAACGTGTAAGTGCATTTTTGAACCTTCTTTTACAAGATTTAAAATTTGCCTGTAATTTATATTTTAATATTTCTATCCGATACTATCAGCCTAAATAATTCAATTCACATTAATTATATACTTAACAAGTTTTTCAGAATGTGACATAATATTTTTATGTTTTGTTACTGTTTGGGGTGGGACGATAGAGGTGATCGGCTTCTGGATCCGCTACTGTGGTCAGAAACATGGCGGAAATGTAGAAATGCGAATCCTAGGCCCGGGGCTGTTTAAATACCGGGGAAGAAAGAAAGAAAGGAAGATACGGGATATATGTATGTATAATGTTGAGAAAAATTTCATTACAAGAAATTAAATGGTTTCGAGCGATGCACCTGTCTTTTCCGTAAGTGAATACATTCCAGAGATTTCAAGCTAACCTCTATTTTTCTAAATGAAACTATACATTGTTTTATTCGATGCACTATTCGATGCATTTTGTCGTTCTCCGTAAAAATGTATCGAGGTACTTGGGTTGAACAATCATTAGTTTAAAAAATATTTCAATCGTAATGTTGTAAAAATTTGCATATGAAAGACAAAGGAACACGCAGAGCAGAATGCTTGTGTAATTTGTGTTTATGTTCCCCTTGTCTTTTATACATTAAATTTATTTCAAGAAACATTTATTTAAATAGAGAGTATCAAGTAAAATAGAAGATCATTTCATTTGATAGTCAAATGACAAAGTAATTCAACGAAAAGTCACTTGATTATTTAAATAATCTAATGTAATAATTATTCGAAGATAATATCTTGAAATAAAGTAATGTCACTTAATTAATTATATTTTATGCTCGTCTATCTTTTCTATCTTCTATGTCCCTCCCCCCCTCCCTCCTCCCCGCCATATTTACCATGTATACCAGTTGCTAATGATCTTTCAGTCGATACAATTTAAAACGCAGTGACGAAACAAACAGCTAATAATATTGATGTAATTCGAGATGTATCATGTAGTGATACGAACGAAATATAAGTTACACATATATTGGAAATAACATTTATTTTTTAAAGGATTATATATTATAGAAATTATAATCATGGAAAAAGTGAAGTGACAAATGTTACAATAATTCGATATTTTAGTAATGTTCCACCGGATACTGTCGGGGATTCTTTGTGCTTGCATCATCATCAACCGCCCCTTCCTTCCCAACCACCTCCATGTCCACCCCAACCACCTCCATGTCCATTTCCACCACCTCCGTGTCCACCGCCACCACCTCCGTGTCCACCGCCACCACCATTCCATCCATGTCCATAATGCTGTCTATCAGAGCTTAAAAACATTAATAAAATTGTTATTAAATTTGGGAATAAAAAGTTCTTCATAAATAATTCGTTAATAAAGGGACGAACAAACTATTTTGGGAAAAAAAAATGACATTTTACATGTTACTTGTATTAGATTTTTCGCTCTTTTCGAAGGTAAACAATTTTCTCATTCTAAAAATTAGTTTTTAATATAATAGCGTGAAAACGATATTAGATCTATATCTTGTTCCGAGGAAAACGGTCTATTTTTATTTCAAAACACAATAATGTCCAAATTCACACAAATTCACTTTTAAACACTAAAACGATAAACATTTTATTAGCGTTTAAAAAATTACGTATATATCTCTAATGATTTCAGTTACAAGGCTTTGCAACTGTGATTTGTTCTATACTAAAGATTGAAAAGTGTGATTTAAGTTTACACTCTGGCATTGGAATCCAGATATAGTTAATACGATTTTAAGGTATCTAAACGTTGGATGCTTCGATTCTTTAGACTTGCGATAATCTGCCAAAAAATGTTCTTAGCACGTTAGTCAGTATTGAATTAGACGTAATAATAAAATAATTATTTTTCTTTCGAGATATCCAAAAGAAACATGAAATAAATATCGTTTATTAATTTAATTTATCATAAAATCCATTCTGCAATGAAAACAGAAAGCGTCCAGCAGAAAGTTAGGAAACATAGATTATATTCCGTTACTTTTATCATCGTGTATGATAGAAAGTGTTTATTTTTCAATTATGAATAGTTTTTAAATCAACTCGTCAATTGTTTGATATCGTAAATTATTTTTACTTACTCATAAGCAGTTGCGTCAGCATTCAAGTCCTTGACATTATTCAAAGAAGATTCAACCTCCATAGTAGCAGGTTTCAAAGGCTCCTCCAAACAGGATACCAAAACCATCATTGAGACAAGTAAGATCTATATACGAAAGACATCCTTTATTCTTTATTTATATGACGGAACAGTAATACGATATATTATTAAGAAAAAGATATATTATTAAGAAATTTTTACTTTCTAAAGTATTATACACATATACATATAATGTAAACATATCGTTCGTTTCATGGAAAATAGTAATGTGATTTTTTGTAATATAAACAGAAGCAACGTCAAAGATTTTTTGAAATAAAATCGCAGTATACACACTGGATTCAGTACTCACCAAATGCACTGGTCGCAACATTTTGAGAACTGAGATCAGATCGCCCAGGATCGGGTTTATATATGTCTTTGCTAGCACAAACAGTTGCGAAGAAGGATTGAGATGACACATAAGATTGCGAAGAATAAGGTAAACATTGTATAAATACGATTGAAAAATGTCGAATCACCTTTTTTAACTGTTTACACCAAAATTTTCTGGATAGCATTTTAATTTTCTTATTGTATAAAATAACTTTGTGCAATAAAAAGTTACTGAAAGCATTAGAAGGATATTTGCAGTCTAAAGAAGCTGCGATTATTTGATATTCTTCTAGTTAATTCGTAATCTTCGTCTTTATATCTTTGTGTAGTAAATTAATTGTCCACTATTTGATAACTTCTATATTTTCTATACCTATTCCTTAAAATAGTAGCACTGGTGCGTAAAGTCATCTTTGTTTTACTGTCTTTAAATAATTATTTTACTGTTATAACAAATTTTTATAAGAATATTATTTTGCAGGGAAATAATATCTTTCGAATATGTTCTGTGCGATACAAATAGATTATGCCCTACGGTAGTAATATTTTAAGAGCAGTAATAAGTACGCCGTGGTCTTAAGTTTGTAGTACGAGTGAAGTCGGAGATATCCTTTGGTTCCAAGTGAGAGAGAACATCGGTGTACATGGTGTACATTGTTAATCAATCGTATTGTTATTTTAAGAACAAGAAGTACGCGTAATATGAATAAATTAAATCGATCGTGATATGTTCTGAGAAATTTTTCTGGTAAACAGTAGGAAACTAACATAAGGAAAAATAAATTACATATTACACGCAGTTTGTCTTTAAATACTTTGTTTACAAAGTCACAAGGAAATATTGATAAGTAAGTATGCAGCTAAGAATGCGTTTTTTAATTACAGGATATGAAACGTTGTCTTATTACGATATAGTTATTGAAGGTGTGACCTGTTGTTTACATCGAGTCATTCTAATCATACGAATACAGTAGAATAAACAGGATTGTAATTACACAATTTCGTATTCTACGATAAAATGTTCTTCGTTACTTATTTCATATAACATTCGATATTGTATACAGCGTGAAGCACGTAAAGCATAACAGTTGAATATCGTCGAATATAATGGTGATACAAAAAAGATATCGTAATGAAAATGTAAAGTATTGTAGGGGGTACAACGTTTCGTGCAGTAATCCTTTTACATTAGGGAATGAAGAACATTTTAAGGTCACCAACATTTTTTAAAACGGAACTACGTATTTTGTAATATATAGTGTGGTATGTCAAATCATATCATACGTTAGTAGATTACCAACTGTATATATACTCGTATGTACGCATAATTTGATGTAATTAACAGTACACACCTCCACTAGCGATGTCATAACGAGTCAATCTTTCATATTCTGCGATAAATAAAGAATGCAATCTTACCTTTATATACGTTTTATAGTTAACGCTTATGCCTCTGTAAACAAAGCATTTAAAGTCAAATTGGGTATCATCTGTGTTTATTTAGTTTTCCTTATAT
Source organism: Bombus pyrosoma (assembly GCF_014825855.1). Lineage (NCBI taxonomy): Eukaryota > Metazoa > Arthropoda > Insecta > Hymenoptera > Apidae > Bombus > Bombus pyrosoma. The sequence continues at coordinate 67,863 of NC_057786.1, read as the reverse complement.
TACTTATATTAGTTTATCAGAAAAAATTCTCAGAACATATCACGATCGATCTAATTTATTCATATTACGCGTACTTCTTGTTCTTAAAATAACGATACGATTGATTAACTTTTTCTTGCACAAAGTTATTTTATATAATAAGGAAAATGAAATGCCATATCTTAGCGTAAGAAAAAGAAGTAATCGACATTTTTTAATTGTATTGGCTCAACATTTACCGGTTTATCCTTTGTTGTGCGCATCCTTGTGAGATGTCAATCCTTCTTCGCAACTCTTTGCGTTTAAAGAGAGAGATATATATAAACCCGACCCTGGGCGATCTGATCTCAGTTTTCAAAATGTTGCGACCAGTGCATTTTGTGAGTACTGAATCCAGTGTGTTTACTGCGATTTTATTTCAAAAAATCTTTGACGTTGCTTCTGTTTATATTTCAAAAAATCACATTACTATTTTCCATGAAACGAACGATATGTTTACATTATATGTATATGTGTATAATACTTTAGAAAGTAAAAATTTCTTAGTAATATATCTTTTTCTTAATAATATATCGTATTACTGTTCCGTCATATAAATAAAGAATAAAGGATGTCTTTCGTATATAGATCTTACTTGTCTCAATGATGGTTTTGGTATCCTGTTTGGAGGAGCCTTTGAAACCTGCTACTATGGAGGTTGAATCCCCTTTACAAAATGCCAACGACTTGAATGCTGACGCAACTGCTTATAGGTAAATCAAAATAATTCATACATACAAAGTTTTGTTCGGAACATTTTTTGGCAAACTTTCGCGAGTCTAATGAATCGTGGCTTCCACCGTTTATATACCTTAAAATCATGTAGACTGTGTCCAGAACCAGAGTGTATATCAGGTCACACGTTTGACACTTTAGAGAAGTTGAAGAACAAAACAAAGTTTCAAGATCCGCGAAAAAGTGATAAATTTTGTACCAAAAACATGCAGAATGACATTTTTTTTTTAAGGTCGACTTAATACTGTTTGGCTTTGAGGTTCGGATATGAAATAACCTTTGAATATCAAGATAAAAATAACATTATTTTCAAGTAATTTCATAGTCTCGGTATTAGCGTATTACTTATGCAGAGATTTTTATTCCTGAATTTAATAACAATTTTACCAACGTTTTTAAGTTATGGAAATCCATGGCGTTATGGATCGTACGGCTCTTGGAGTGGTCGCAGAAACGGTTGGAACGGTAATAACTGGAGAGGAAGAGGATGGTCAGGCAGGAGCGGTTGGTGGTGATACAAATACGAGGAGCCTTCGATATTATTAACTGAAACATTACTAAACTTTAGAATTATCGTAACAATTGTCGCTTCCCTTTCTGGATGATTATAATTTGTATAGCACTATATATAATTCTTTATAAATAATCCTTTATAAATAAATTTTATTCGCAATGTATGCGTGCAAACTGAAATTTCATTCGTACATGGCATGATATATATCTCATATTACGTTAATATTGTCCTTTATGAAATCGTAGAATATCTCTCTTTTAACTTCCCGGCTAGTAGCAAAAAATGTGCCCTTCTATCTTAGAACGAAGATAAAATAGAACATATTCTATGTATGTTTAATTGTTGAAACGGTGTTTTGGGAATAAGGGCAGAACATCTCGATATCATACTTAAATCGACAAATTGCATCGTTAACTTTGAGAATAAATCCCGGCAGATACAAATTTGGCATTTGACGATTCTAATATTTAGTATGAATCTAATATCGATTATTGAAAATATTAGAAGAGACAGAGACGAGATAGGAATACAAACAATTTTTCCCTTCGATACTACGTCAAAAGCAAAAGAAAGAAAAAATATAGTTAAGTATTAAAATAGTAATGAATTTCATCATTTTATTAGTATTAATAGCAACATTTTATTATCTTATATTAATGTACAAAGTATTTTCTAAGGCTACTATAATTATGGATATAAAAAAGTATGTCTTCAATTTAATGTGGTGCATCGACTCGTTCAACAAACGAATATAAAATAATAAAATGCTAAATATATTACCCAAATCAACATTTTCCCTGTTAATTATATTATTCGTATAATATTGTTATTGCTAGACATATACTACGTTCAAACTTTCATGTTCTGCGGTTACGGGGTAGAAACCCATTCAGGCCAATTTCTAATCTGCTTCTGAAGTTGTGATCCAGGACTCTTAGTGGCTGTAACTTGTTTAGCACCGATTACACGAACATCTGCTCTAAGTATTCCTTCTGATTTGCCACAATGAATTAATTTATGCGCAGCATTCAGCATTTTATCACTTGCGGCCTTTTCTGAGTAAAAAAAGGATATTGCATTTAACGTAAAATAATTATAATATAAAAATACAAATGTATGATACATATAATCACAAAAGAAAGAAAGTGTGAATACCTTGAAAATTTCCTATAAAACCAATTGAGACAGATTTTTTATTATATCCAATGGTATGAGCTCCTTCACGATTCCAGCCGCGGCCCTCATATATATTCCCATCTCCACCGATTAGAAACCTATCATGTAAAAATATTAAATAACAAACGGTAGAATAAAACGCTTATTGTTTCGTACAATTGTCAGTTGCACTCTATAAATATAAAAATAATAAATAAAGAATACAAATTTCTTTAGAATCGTTGTAAAATATTGAAAACCGAAATCTAGTTAATGAGAGACTAAAGTGAGCGGATTAAAATTCTTTTTCGAATTAATCAAAGTTCATTGTCACTTATTTTTTCTACATTTAAACTACAGATCTTATACGATCATGTTATGTGGTGTAAGTAATGTACTTAAAATGATACTTAAGAGTATCCGATATCGTCCCATCCATTACTATCCATGTGATAAGATCGAATGTTCTCGGCTTGAGCAATACATGTACTTCTAGTATCACATTCCGCGGTAACTGTATGATGAATAATGACATACGGTATGGGAATAATTAAATAATTTGTGCTTTTTGCGTCTACATCAGCCCACTCGCTCCGTCCGATAATCTGAGGGCAATTTTCGTTTCCGTCTGAGAAAGCAAAATTTATATTACTTTATTTTTAAGAAACATACGTTTTGTACTTTTTAATTTATGAAAACATCGTGCACATACATATCTATATGTACGATTGTTGGATAACGTCGAAAATACAGAATAATTTTGTAAAATGTTTACTTCTTTCAAGTATATTTTCTCGAAAACAGTTATTAGCATAGTTTTTAGTAAAATTACATTATCTTCTATAACATTTAAATACTGACTCACCACCGATACGAAAGAGAAGAAAGATTATGAACGTCAATTTTTGCATCTTGTAAATATTAAAATGAAACTGTATGATCACTTGTAAAGCTGGACCCGTATGTTCTTTATTCGTCTAAATAAACTAAAAATAAAAAAAATACAATAAACTACTATTATATTTCAACAAATGTATCAATTATAAAAGGCGGAGCAATTAATAAACGAAGAGAAATATGTGGTTAAATGTGCCTGCAGTTGGAAGCTATATCACCCGACTAAAGTTCATATAATCTAAAGCGTTAATGTTTCTTTTCTGCATTTTATCTTTTTTTGCTGAATGTGCGCACAAGCGGAGATATTCCAGATATAGCTCATCATATATTTAATTTTGGATCTAACAACGAATCATATTCATATCGATTCGTATTATTTTGTAAACTTTAGAAAAGATCAAGTCATTCTTCGGAGTTACAATGTATGTGCTTAAGTACATATTCAGTTAATAACATTCACTAAAGTAACGAGGTAAACACTTTGGACATTTTCTTTAATCATCCATAACTCAAGAAGTAAGTTACGTACATGTACAGGGTGTTCGATTTGAAGGTTCACACGCAATTATCTCCAAAACTATTCGTTATTCAAAAATGTGTTTAAATCGAATGCAGACTGTTTAGTGGCAAATTCATCGACCTACAATATTTATCGCTGTTATAATAAATAGTTAATTCATTTAGTAAATAATATAAAATATGTTATTCCTAGTGTCTTCCAAGATGAATTCGTCCTGTGTTATGTTCTTCTGCCGCGTGTTTCCGGCTACAGTAAGGAAATCACAAAGGATATTTCCTTAATGTCGCCATTTCTACTCGTCACATATATGTCCAGTCCTCATCTATGAGTATGAGTATCTCGGTATGTTTACCCTTCTTCGTCCTTTAATTATTTCCTATCTTCCTTTCTTAAAAATGCGTTCAAACTTCCCTCTAGTAGAACTACTCGTCCACCATCTTCCTTATCTATTTAATCGACCAATCAACGCACGCATTCTGCTTATTCTAGAAATTTATGAAATTGTAATAACAGAAAAAAATTAAAAAGGATGCAAGAAAAAAAACTGACTTTTAAAACTAAATATAATAACAAATCACACTGTAATTTCATTAACTTTATTATAGTGCATGAATACAACCGATCCTTGCATAGTTTTCGTCCACAGTAGCGTCCTCCTAATTCAGTTAGCACGCGATAAAACTTTGAAATAATTAAAAATTCATCCGTGAAAATAAACTCAAAACTGTTATATGTAATTCGCCTTCAGGAAACGTATAATTTAAAAATTCCTGTTGAACTTCAGGAAAGCTAGAATTTAAAAGTTCCTGTTGAACGTCTTCAAAATACTTAATATCCCACGTTTGTATTTTTTCAATCTTCAAATAGGTGTACATTTAGCAGATACATACAGCGGGTATGCCTTTTATGATCATATTACGTGTATTATACGAAGCATTTTAAAATTCCATTAACGTTATAATGACACCCAACTGTCAGATTATACTGGTAAAATTTTTAACGATTCTGAAAATATACAGAGGTTGCAAGATATTTAATACAAATATATATTTTGTAGAAACCTAAATCCAATCACAAAAATATTTAAACTGGCAATCATCCACAATATTAATATGTCTTAGTATATAGTGAGAACATTTTTACTAATTACTAGATATACGCTTAAGACGTATATTAAGCTTTTACTAAATATAGGCCTGCAATAAACATGTTGCACATATATAATATATAATAATTTCAATAAAATTTTGCCGATATAATCACGTAATCGCGTTTCATTAGTGTTATGAAAGTTTTAAAACGTTTTATATGATAAACACAATATAAAAATGAAACTCTTCTGTGCGCAAGTGTAGGTACGAACACTTTTGCGACCCACTGTACACACACACACACACACACACACACACACACCACGTCATACAAATGAAGCTATCATTTTTTTATACTTCTAAATAACTAGATTTTTAACTAATAGTAATAGAAGGAAATATATTATGAAACAAATGGTTCCAACTTTTATTGTTGTTATGGACTAACGTACCCCCTGACCTAATGAAAAAAAAGAGAAAAAACTGATGTTAGGGAATTTATTGGTAATGATTGGTATTGCATATTTTTGAATAATGATGGAGACAGTGCATCCATCTAGAAGCTAGGATTACCGATGTCCGCCGCGGCGGCGACAGAGTCAACATCCGGCGACGCAGAGATGCGCACGTTTCGGCGCTCGCCGAGGGAAAAGGGACGCCGCGATCGTGACTTCGAGACATGAGAGCGACGATGAAGCCCGCCAGCATACACAGCAGCACCTGAGGAGCACGCTCGCTTCCAGTAGTACATCCGACAAGGAATTCGGCCGGTTCACTTGGGATTTACGTAGGTTCGATCTTTGGTCCTAAAGTTTATTCTGAAACGACCGAAAGGCTAACTTTTCTACCAACGAGGTAACACACCTCTTCCTCTGATTCATGAATGGTTCTATGATACTCTTTTTAAATAGAAATTATTGATAATTATTGTACGTTCTTTCGTTGGCTAATTATCAAATCCATTTATCCAACGTTGATAATATGTTTTAAGTATCTTACCGATTAAATTAGTTATCTAGTACAAATTAATAAATATGTTTTCACTTATTCTATAAAGATTTATGTATTTGTATAGATTCAGTTTTGTGACAATTATTTTTCATTTTTGTTTAATATATATGACTCCATATTTTACAAGCATTTATAAAATTACAGAATTTAATTAATCTCTTTTATGCATATCATTTTTCTTTTTTTCATATAATTTAAATTAACAAAACTGTCATGCAAAATTATTTTTACTAAGGTCGTACAACTATTCATGTAATGTTTGTTTATGTATAGTAGAATACAGAAATATGTGAACATTTGCTTTGTATCTTGTGGATTTGTTTTATTTTGATTTTAAGCACTAAAGTATTGTTCGCATAAGGCAATACTCCTAATCTAATTTTTATTCTATCAATGAAAAGTCAATAATGAAATATATAACATCACAATATATTAATTGTGATATTTAATTTTAAAGGTATCTTTTAAAAAATGTTTGTAATTATAAATATATTTATAAATACAATTTTGTAGATGAATTTATATTTATCATTCTAATGCTTTTAGTTAATTTCATCTAATCACCTGAATTTTTCTTAATTACTATATATTATTATGTTAAAGAAATAAATTCTACTGAAATTATTTTTTTGTATTTTATCAAATTTTAGGTGAGAAGAGAATCATTCGTTTAATAATTTTTGGTGAGAATATACTATTCATTGGTACTAAGAGTATTTCTCTTTTGTGCGTCTTATCCAAAGAGGTTCTCGACGTCCGTAGTCAAGGGCACGAGGTTTGTTCTATTGTATCTTTGATAATTTATAGACCTACATATTTGTTTGTTATTTATTACCTACGTAACAATAATGAAATATATATTATTAAACTTGATTTCTTGTATGCTATCTTATTACATGTATTTCTGAAGTAAATATATTTTATAGCTTAAGTAAATCATTTTAGAGCCATGTCATCAGGCGCAGGTTCCAGTGGAACTGGCCGGGGGCGTGGTTCATCACTGGCAGACAATAAGCCAGAGAGCAAGGAAGCGAAGCCTAATCCAAAGATGTCGAAAGCTTTAGGAACATCCGCCAAAAGGTAGCACATCCATCATCCAAAATTAAAAAGACTCTGCCATGGAGACTTAACAAGAGCTTAAACTAATCTTCTTGTCGCAGGATACAAAAAGAATTGGCAGAAATCACATTAGATCCACCACCAAATTGCAGGTTTGATTTTTCCCCTAAATTATTTTTATCATTTATGTTATTTGTGATATTAACACATTCACAGTAAAGCTTATTTTGGCTGACTTTCTGTTTGTGCCAATAATACAGTCGAACCTGGATAATTCAGAAATCTCTATAAAACTACAATTTTGTTCATTCCCTTCCCCTCCATTGCGAAAATCTCTAGAAGTCGAAGTGAAACTTACTTTGTCCAGATGGATTATTTTACCTCTGTAATTCGAATCTAGAATAGTTGGATTTCTACAAGTCGATATTTGCCTTTATAAGTCGAACTTCTATCGCTACTGCCACTGCAAGTCGGAAAATTCGATATTTCTTCTAGTTGTTAGGATTGTCTCGAATAATATAAGACAAGGTTCGACTGTAGTATTTACTTACGTAAAAGTGAACAACAGTTTGACTTTCAAATTTCTTTCTTTTAGTAATTGGAAAACCTTTATTACAATCAATGGTCTAATTGTTAATTTTTGCCAAAATCCGATTTTTTGTTCTCATTTCTTATACGACTAAATAATCTATGTAACTTTGGTATTTATCTTATAGTGCGGGACCTAAAGGAGACAATTTATATGAATGGGTATCAACAATACTTGGACCTCCTGGTTCAGTTTATGAGGGAGGAGTATTTTTCTTAGACATACATTTTTCCCCAGAGTATCCATTTAAACCTCCAAAGGTATGTTAATCGCATAATTAATTATTATTAATTTTTTGATAAATTTTATAATGAAATTTATGTCAGTAAAAGTTATAGAGTTGATGTGCAATAATGCGGTATTAAAATAAAGAAAAATTGTTTATATACAAGATGACATGAAATTTGCAATAAATTATTTTATTTTTAACGCTTTAGCGTTCTAATCAAAGTTTACATTATTAAATTATTATTCAAACTTTTCACTATATGATGTTTTAATCATATACATTTATTGTAAAATTAATAGCAAATAATACTCGATAAAATTTTTGGTGACAGTTTATTAAACATGTAATTTTAGATTGTAATTTATTAAAAACAAAATGTAACGAAACTGAATATAGAAATAGCTTTAGAATAAAGAAGATGAAGTTATATGTTGATTTTAACTTTTCAATGTTGCATACTTAATTTATGAAGATAATATAAGAATACAGCATATTTTCTTTGAAAAGGAGACTTTTATGCAGTCATTATAAAACGTTTATAATCTCTGTAACTTCTCATTAACGGGCTGCGTATCTTTCAGAACGTATTGTATTATATAGTACAAATAAAGAACAGTCCATTGTGGATCATCTATTAAAAGTAGTGGGAAGAGTGACAGAAAATCATTAAGATATAATTAATCGTTAATATAATGTTTTTAGGTTACATTCCGAACACGCATCTATCATTGTAATATCAACAGTCAGGGTGTAATTTGTTTGGACATTTTAAAGGATAATTGGTCTCCCGCGCTAACCATTTCAAAAGTACTATTATCTATCTGTTCTCTCTTAACAGACTGTAATCCAGGTAAAATAAACTTCATAAATATTATAGTTAAAATATTTTAGCTATTAATGTAATATATTTTCTTTAGATAAAGCTAACGAAATTAATATATGTATTTATGTATCTTCAAATTTGTTGTTGTGCAATTTTATATTATCCTAAAATCATCTTAAACGAATGAATATATTATATAAAATAGGAATATGAATAAATTTACTATTATGCTATTATTTATGATATTGTTTATGTTTCAGCGGATCCTTTAGTAGGAAGTATAGCAACGCAGTATCTACAAAATAGAGAAGAGCATGATCGCATAGCACGACTTTGGACTAAGCGTTATGCTACATGAATGACTTTTTGAATAAAACTGATCTCCTTGTTCTTTCAAAGCGAACTTAAGGGAGCCCGTTCGACTATGCTAAAATTTTGATTATTCGGATTGATCAGTCATTTTTAACAAATTAATGAAGATAATCAAATTTTCTCGATTAATCGAACGTTATTTGTAAGTTTAAAATTGCCTTAATGTAGTGGTACTTTTCTTTAAACTATATTTTAATTAAAATTATTTGTTTGTATAAACAGTGATTATTTTACAGACATTGTTTCGCTAATCAGCATTAGATATAGTCGCATTAAAGGGAAGTTACCTCACATTAAAAAATGCTTCACAGCTGGTAAAAATGTTCGGTTATTCGAAAAAATGTACTGAAATGTACTTGATAATCATGATTTCTGTTTATATTTAAATTATACTTTTTAATAAATCCCATTAATGATTATAAATGATCATTCGAATAATCATGGTTCAGGTTCTCTGCACCTTCGAAAACTTATCGTATGTATATGTATATCTATCGAAGGATTGCTTTAAATGAAAGACTCTTTAAGATCGTCCATACGATCATTGTGATGTGCTTTTATATCGAGTATGTAAATGTGCCTAAGATGAATGAATGTGCGTGCATGTGCTACCTTACTACTCTCGTTTTCACCCTACAGCTCTTAAAACGTGTTTATATCTTCCAAAATGTATTCTTATGAATACAATTGACTAATGATGCCATAAAAATGTACATCTAGCCTTAATATTTAGTCTCGAATCATTTTTTCCATTACATGTACTGATCTTCATGCAAATACCCATTTCTTTTCATTTATAATAAATTGTTTGTATGAAAAATATTTGTATCAATTCGATTCGAAACTTTTATAGTAGCTTCACAAATTCTTTTAACCAATGAACTTTTACAAAATATATTCGGTACTGATATTGGTAATTGGTACCAATGTAATATATTAAATTCAACATAAAGTATTCTTTTTTATTGTAAAGCATAGATCTATGATAAATTTTTCTTTTAAATTATACAAGATTTTTAAATATAAAAGTTATTGTACGTCTTCCAGAATTAGAAGCGATTTACTTTTCAAGGTAAAGTAATAAATTGGTATTATGAATTTCTGTAATATGTAAGTACACATTTTCATAATTATAATAAAGAGAACTTTTAGTTTCTTAAACTTTCTTAAAAGTATGGCACAGGGGTGAAAAAGTGAAAGTGAGGGCTTCTCTATCTTTTTCTTGTTTTCTCTGTTCCTTTCGTTTATTTGCTCGTTTTAAAAATTTGCGATGAGATAGTATTTAAAGTGGTATGTCCATTGAGAGTATCGAATAATATTGATAGGTTAGGCAATATTATGAACAATACAAATAATCTGACCTGTAAGTAATTAGGCTGATAGTTATCATAAGGGTCCCTTTAAAATGTTGCACTCTTTACATTAATTTCTATATAAGGTATGATTAATCGTATTGTGTAAAATTATTTGATCGAAATTAATTTTCATTCAAACACATTTCATTCCATCGAATTAACAAAGATTATAGTATTATGTAGAGATTTTTTACGTAGTTTTTAATCTATTTGATTATACCTATTCGATAACTGACTATGAATATGAATATAAAACAAATAATAACTATGAAAACTAAATTAACTTTGATAAATCTGTTAAAAATTATGTAGCAATCAATATGCTATTCAAGATTGTTTTAATCGGGCCCATAAAACTTAAATCGCTGTAACTGTAAATAAAGATAATTTCCTCTATGTTAACGATAAAGAGTCACAGTCCATGGTTTCCATAAAATTTGTATTGATTACATTAACAAATAATTCAAAAAGTAATACCCGTTGTACAATTTTTTTATATGAGATTGAAGATGAACGAAGTATTCAAGTTATAGAACTTAAATACATTTTATACCGATTAATTATTAATTTTACTAAAAGATGAATTAACGTGTACAAAAATTGTTCAGCTATTAATATCATCGTAGCCTCTACCACAAATGAAATTAATGATAACAAAAGACAAAAATTTTAAAGTTTCTAGAACTGAGCATTCACTGTCTTAATTAGTTATTTCATTTATTAATTAATGTACAGTTTACGTCGCGCAAAGGGATTTTGTTTTTTATTTCATTGAAATTACTGTCGAGATTCTTGTAAATATATTCTGTGCGGTTCTTAATAAAATGATCTTTTGGACCCCTGAAATTGTATATAGATCGTACGTAGAAATTTGCTCTTTTGTAATTAAATGTTAAAAAAAGTAAAAACATTTTTAATGAAGCGTGTTTCATCATACGAATTATGTAAAGGAGATTGTTTAAACGATTCTTTGGATCATTTGAAGACTCGCGTAAGAAGAAGGTTTCAATAATTTCCGAAATGTGCTAAATTTAAACAGCTTTTTATAACTCGTATAAAGTAAGGGTGCGATAGAAGAATTTAGAGAATATATATAAGTAGTCAATAATAACTAATGTTTCTAAGGTAATATTATGGCACAAAAGATCGTTTAAACGGATTCCTGTTCTATTTTTTCTTGTGAATTTCTTTTACTTTCTTTTCAACATATAGTTGTAAGACGCTACAAGAGAGCATCCTATATGATTAATAAATGTTAGTCTGCTAATCTTAGAGTGAATATAGAACAAAATAAAAGAAAATCTGGTCGTATAGAATGTTTACTGATCTTTCTCTATTTTTATTTTAATTTTCTTTTAAGTGAAACACATAAATAATCGAAGCACGCTTATAAGAAATATAATTTCACTCTAATAATTATCATTTACAATTAATGGGAATTAATGGTCAATTGAGGATACAAATGCAATCTTTACTTAATATATTTTATTTGTATAGATAAAAGCTATACGAACAAGGTGTGCTAAAGTGGTCAGCTCTTAAAGAACGTTAATAATATATTAATTATTAATTAATGAATTAAATTACAAGTAGAAAAATATTGTAAGCGACTAAATGCTACAAAAAACAACTATTTACTTCTCATTTAATACTGACTTCGTTTTTTGTCTTTATTACATTATTATCAGTCTTTCATTTTTGTCAGCCAATCATCCAAGGTAACATTCGAATGCTAATTTTCGTTTCCATTACATAGAGTATGAATTACAATTTTTCAAAGAAATTATACATAAATTGATATAGATCAAATATTACCATTAAATGAGAACGTTCCTTATCGAATAAAAAGATCTTAATGTTGTAACATCTAACATATCATTATCGTGTAAACTCTAATAGAGTTTAAAATTAAACGAATATAGATGTATCGAAATTAATGTAACAGAAACATTTTAACATCTACACATTTATACAACTTAATATTATATAAATGTGAAAGGTGGAAATTTAAAAAGTAGAAACTGCAAAAATGAAATATGTTTAAAATAAACAAATTATCATATAGTAAAAATATTGCAAATGAAATTTAGAATACAAATTTAACTTAATTGGAGATAATCTAAAACAAGAACTATTATTAAATAAATTCCTATAATTAAAACACAAAGATAAATAATGGGAAAGATTTGCCTCATATTGAATTATTTAGCTTAAAAAAGCAAATCTTTTAGTTGCTTACTTTTAATTTAAACGATTGGTAATATGTCGTTCAAATTAATTACTTCGATCATTTCTAATATATTAATTAATGATTTAGACACGTTGCAAGAAATTAGGCACACTTTAATGCTTCGTTATTATCTATCGAGAAATATTTTTCTCCGCTTGTGATTTTTCATTATTTAAAACGAAACTCATTGAAACCTCGCTTATTTTTTTGAATATACTTTCTCTAGTCACGATTACTTTAGTAAACAATTATAATTGATGTAAGCAAAGGGGAAATTTTACAAATTTTAAATTTTCTTTTAACAAATTACAAAATTAATTGAATGATTCCTTCCTTTTCATAATTTGAAAAATATATCATTACACTGAACCACTTAAACAATTAAACAAAATAAACAATTTATAAATAAACAACATAAAAGATCTTTTTTATGAATTACCTATAATAATTATAAAACTAGCGATATACTGTTTAAAAAGAATCATCAAAATATGTAATCTGTTACTGAATGGTTTTAACATTAATATTTTGATAAAATTATTTTCGATTTAGTCAAGCAATTAATTATTTTTTAACATTCAAACTTTACTTTTTTTTGTCGTTAAAATATGCGAGATTTCAAACGAAAACAACAGTTATAACAATTGCAATAATTATAATAGAGTTCGTTAAATCGACGCAATGCCATAAATTTGCAATTTTATTTTGTAAATTTTGTAATGTTTCGGAAGCTGTTCCAATAGTCAACAGTAAAAGACACCAGTCGTCGCAAACTTTATTGTTCGTGTCAGGTGGTTATACGTTCAATTTCTTTAATTCTCTCACTGCAGAAATTAAAACTTTGGTCCCAACGTATAATTCGTTACGAAATCATAATATAGTGCAACGATCATTTTCTTTCATTTTGAAGATAAAATTAATTAATATACTCAATCTTCATTTAATTTATTGTATAATATCATTTTTGAAATTTTTATTTTTGTGGAAGGTGACAATTATTATTCTTTGATTAATACTGAAATTATGCGAATTATTACACCATATGAAAGAGTATAGTTATTAAAATTAGTTTTTGTTAAATTATTCTAAAAAAATATTTAACGTACTTCGTGATAAATTTCTTTTCTTCGAAGAGATTACGAAGAAAAGTAAATTGTAATGCATGATTTTCATGTTAACATGTTAGATATTGGAGTTGGGTAAAAGCTATTTTCATTGTTCCAAAACTAAAATCATGAAATTGTAATCAGATAATAATTAACAATTATAATCAGTTCGCTTTAGTGCTTGTATAACGTGATTCATTTAATCTTCTCTTACATACTACCACATTATGTTATGTAGCTTACCATCCAATCATTTTCTAAAAATGTAATTATCTTTTAATGCTACATTACATCAATGCATTTAATGTCTTTAATTTGTATTATTATTAATATTTAGCATAGAGTATTGCTAGAGATCATCATAAAAAATAAAATACAAAATTTCATTCATTCAAATTTACTTATTGACTTATTTTATTAAATCAACTTTCCTTATCAAGCTATAATATTTAGAAATAGAACATTTACCCAACCCTATGTGTATAGAAAAAATATATTTTATATAAATACAATAGTTAGAATGAATTTAACATGTTACACAGAGTTAAAATTTGAAAGACAATTTTTCTTTCCAAGAAATCAAGTTCTGAAAGAGTCTTTTAAATTGCAATAAACGTCAAGCCAAATATGTTATGACCTTTCTATCTCTTTTTTAAACATTCCCATGCCATAAGCTTTAATTCCTCATACAGTGCAGTCTAAGAAAGAGACAATTGGTCTCAATCATTTGGCAGATAATGGCAGTATATTGAATTATATTCTCCAATAATTTGTTTTCTTCTTAAGCTAGACTGCAGATAAATATTGATTAATCTACAGCCAAGTTCTAAATAAATGGTCTTGCGACGACTCTAGAATTATTCTCTTAATGAATGCACGACGAACAATATTTAGTTATAATGCCTCCTATCGGGTGTTGAATCAGTGCGCTGCAGTCTCGCTGGAAGTAGAAATTAATTAAGTTGACTGTAATAACACGCAACTTCTAATAGATAATGTTGAATACCTCAAGTTGCAAGTGAGAAGGTGCACAGTTACCTACGCTTTCCAAAATAAGGATCTCAATTACATTTAAAATCTTTAATATTATGTTACATACTGCATATTATAACGCTATTCATCGCATTACTATTCAAATGGATAATATTAAAGATTTAAGTTGCTTTGAAATTTGGACGTATAATTTTTATTTATTTGAAATAGTTCTTCCATTAATACTAAATTTCAATCAGAATGTATTTATTGGAAAGCAGCTATCAAACTTATAAGAATTCTGTCTTTGACACAAATAAGAAGATAAAGATTATTTTTACTTGCAGTATTATGTTACGTCCCGCGATCTAACTTTACGTCCTGTAACTTGATCTAATTAGAAAATCAAGAAAAAAAAGATATATAAAGATATATATATATATAACTTATGTACTTTCATTTCTTCATGTAATTATAAATTAAATAACAATAAATAAGATTTAATTGTTATTCAAATCTATATACATACATATATAATACATACACAGTACATATATAATAATTACTCAAACATTTCATTTTAAGGCAATAAGAAAGACGGGGAAAAAATACGAAAACAATGTGAATGTTACTTTAATATCTTCATTTAAATGTCCTCAATTATGTCCAAGTAATATCTTCATTTAAATTATAAATATTATATTAAATGAAATATTTAATGAAATATTATATTAACATATTAAATGAGATATTTAAATGATAATATTTCCCTTTAATATTTTTTGAAAACCAACAATAGAATTATTTATATGTAGTGCTACCTTTCTGGGAAGAAATAAACCTTCCCATTTCTTTTATTGTAATCTATTGTAACATCCAAATAATGGAAAGCGTAGCTCTAAACTTTTAAAGAATCATATAGCATCAGTATTAATGAAACACAGCTGTTTATTAACAATACTGAACTTGTATCAATGTAGAAGACAAGTTCAATACAAAATCGTCTCCGAAATTATCTAAATATACACAACTGTGTAATCATATAATCATATTGACTGATTGTAATCATAATTTATTGTACCAACATTATGTAAACTTTGTACGAACAATATAGAACGTTTTTTCTTTTATATAAATAGAGATTCTCTTAGATCATCTTTCTGTGACAATAATTTATCTATTATCTTTAAATAAGATAATATTTTAATTAAATAAAAGGCATGATGGTGCAACTATCAAATTAAAAAGTAAAAGTAAAAAATAATGAATTAACATAAATCAAAGTGATTATTATTATATGTCTTACTTCTATTTTATTTGATGATTAGACCATAATGCCTTTTAAATATCTTTCTTTACTTGAACATAACTTTTTTAGTTAAAAATTGTTGTTTTATACATCGTGTCTTTGTTGTGGTATTTTTAAAAAGTTGTACGTATCGCCTATAGACTATTTTGGAAAATACCACATAAAATCTAAGAAGTTACAGTGTTAAATTATTTTTTACAGAAGTACAAAGAAACTTAAATTTAATAAAAGAAAACTAAAATTATTTGACGAAAGAAGCTTAATACTTTTAACAATTACAGTAATATCATGTGTATACATACAAGGTCAAATGGAAACTGAGATAATATACACTATTATCCATGAATAAACTATTACAATAAACATGTGAATATATATGTACTCAACATAAAAATCTCTTAACATAAATATATAATTTTTGGTTTGCAGTTCTTGAATCTCAATGTGCAGTTTATAAACAAAGTACAAAAGATTCTTCTCGATTAACATAGAATAAAAATGGTCAGTCTTAAAGAAACAGTCATGAAAGACATGATACTGCACAAAAACACTTGTCTTGATATTAAAATTGCAATTTTAAGAATGAATTAATACATTCAAAACCAAAAGTAAACGTTGTAATGCTGCTTTCGTTACCACTGTTATTGATTTTAATAATAATATCTGCAATCAGTAGTAATAGCAATAGCAACAATTGCAGTATTAAATAGTTATAATAACGGGGAATAATAAAGTGATGTTACTTACGTATATATAAAATATAAAACATTACTGATAACAGCATTAATTAATTAGTTTGTATAGAAGCGATCTTTTATATATTATTTTGTGTAAGCATGGTAAAAAGAACATATAAAGTGCTATTTGTGCAATACTCTGCTACTTAAAGAAGAACATAGAAACGATATACATATATAAAAGAGTGAAAGGAAAAGATCATATTTTGAAGTCTGAGTGCAATTTCTAGGCATTAAAATTGGAGGTATCTGTCTGCTTACACAGTCTCGTACTCGCGACGAATTGAACGTGCCAGACAACATGCAAAGACGACTCCAATTAACTGAAACAAACAGATTCTATTTTAGTATATGAATCCTATATTTTTTCGTTAATGAATAATATATTACCTTCATTTAACAAATAAATGTCATGCAATAGCAAACAAGAAACATACGAACAATATGGCTTTATTAAATTATTAAATATAAAAAAATCTCATAATAATAGAAGAGTAGAAGAGTATTAATTTTTGGTTACTATGTTACGACTGAATGATATATATCTTTGCAATGATTGATTTATATATTTTTATAAAATTATTTCTTTGATATCCTTTTTTTAATTTAGGAACAATATTTAATTTTTTATGAATAATATAAAAATATCCTAAATTAAAAGAAGTAAATAATAAAAATTACCTGAATAATAGCAATACCAATGCCAACACCACCCAAGATCAAAGCATTATGCTCAGTAGCAGACTGAAGATTGCCCATACAACCATTTAGATGTATATGAATCGAATTTAAGTCACATTTACTTCCTTCTGGTACTTCTTTACAACACGAATTTGGTACAGTATTTTCCGGGAATCCAACATGAGCCCAATCATTAGGGCCAACCATTCCGCAACATTCCAACTACAATTTGGCAGTTTATTTGAAATATATATTTATAAAAATTCAGTGAGAAAATATAGTAGAGATTTTGAATTAGCAACATTAACTTTCATTATGTACTAATTTATATTGAATAGTTCAATATCAGTATAGTTAATAATATACATCATATTTACATTCAATACTACTAATATAAAGTGATATAACATAAATACTTTGAAAAGTTTTAGTATAAAAATCTATTCTTCCTACATTTCAAATCTCTTTAGTAAAAATAAGCATCATTAAGCACACTTACATCATGTTGCATAATATCCCAAGATTTACGAATATCATTATTGGTTGAGTATTCTTCCATAGTGGTATTTAATCGATGTTCTACCATTGTACGCACTTCTCCACTCATCATATATCCAGCAATTCCAGCACCGAGTTCAAGTGCAAAGATTAAAAGCAGTAACACAGAAAACTGTACGGAACAAATATAAGAAAACAAAGATTGTTATTTAAGACTAATTAATTAACAAAAAAAAAAAAATACTTTTTCTTAGAAAAATAAATCAGATTTCAGGTTTAATCTTAATTGAATATCTATATTTGCTATAGTTAAATAATTATGGAAAAATTTACTTTAATATAAAAAAAATTATGATATACAAAATTATTATATAAATATTGGCTATTGCTATTATATAAAAATTATTATGTAAATATTATTGTATAAATAATGGCAGGCTATTACCGTTAATATCATGCAATGATTCTCTTTGACAGCTCCACAACAACCAAAGAATGACACAATAAAGACAATAACACCAACTACAATCATCAATACTGGTCCTGTGAAGAACCAACTGTCCATAAAATTATTGTAGCCACTATAAACCACCAAGATCACAGTGCCAACTGCAATGAATACAATTCCTGTAATCTGCAATCAAAAAAATTTAACAGTTATTTTCAACGATAATAACAGCAATAACATTAATGAAAATTATTATGATGTAATATAATATTATTTTTATGATGTATTATAACATAATATAACATTGAGAAATTATGTAATAATACAATAAACATATTGAAACTTTTAAGAATATGCATTTCTTGATAAACTGCAAACCTTGTACTCCGTAATGTTTATGTAATCAATATTAATCGACACTAATATTATTTATGAATGCGTGACTTCATTTATTTTAATTGTAATTTTAAAATAATTTATATCCATTTGTAACATGATAAAACAATAGATGGATCTAATAAGAACAGGAATTAAATGGAGATGTTTAAAATTTATTTATTTCATATTATATAATTCTTGTTACAATTGAAATGTATGCAGAAATTATTTTTTTTACCAGGAACAGAATGTAACTTCTCGTTTAACAGACACATTATCATTTCGCTTGGCAGTCGCGGTGTTATCCCCACCAATTTCTCGAATTGTTTGCACAGAGCGAGCGTCAGCGTTACTTCCAATCCGTGATCGACAATATCTTATTTACCAATTAGTCATCAAAATATAAAAAATGAAATTTTTACAATTTTTAATTTATGACTATTGTTTGCAATAAAAACGGAACTAAAGAATAAAAAAAGCTTTTTTGCATAAATTATTTTCGATAATTATACTAATTATTTTTAATCTAAATTTAATAAATATGATTTAATAAAATATCATCACATTTCAAAATAGTGCTTATAAGAATAGATAACAATATATAAACGTCGAGTAGGTTTACAAAGGAATAATTCATGAGGTTATGTGCAGTTACGTATACATACGTGACTAACATAAGAAACCATAAATACCCACGCAAAGTATAAGAGTAACTCCTAAACATATGAGTATACTATATAGAGAAGTAGAGGTTATTTAATAATTCTTTAAACGATTTGCATAATGATACAAATAAGGAAAAGGCAGATTTCAATTTTGCTTTTTAAGAGAGAATTGAATAAAAAATTCTGGTTTCTGATAAATATTTTAGTTTTAACTTGATAACTTTAGGACAGGCATTTAAATATGTAGGTATATACGAATTGGAAATAAGATATTTGGATTTCACTGTAGAATCGACAAAATATTAAATAACAATCGGTTCAACTTCGGTTTAAGGGACATAAAATTATTACTCTTTTCATTCGTCATTTAAAAAGTTTTCAGCACTTAGAATCCAAAAATGTAGGTCTTAATTTTGGGACATCAGCGGTTCGGGAGTACCGTGTATATAGTCAAATCAAATAATCTACAATTCGCGGACCGATGGAATAAAAAACAATATCCAAATGATCGAATCTAATCTTCGCACAACGACGATTATGGGTACCATACGTTATAGCTACTTTAAATTTAAACCATCTAAACATTTATATTTTTAATACAATTGGAATCGCCGTTTATTTTGCTTCATTTTAATTTGTATATTTATCGAAATTTAAGAAAGTCCTAAATGAATGTTAAATAAACATCGAAAGAATGAGATCAAACACAGTTGGAGCTTATGGAATAGAATATAAGTAACGAGCACGACATGGAGCAAACACTTACGGCGAATATCAGATTGAAAAGGAACGTCAGGTATTTGATGCAGGCCATTCCACCGGACACCATTTTTACACTCACTATTCACTGACTTCGAGAAAGATAAGATCAACTATAAAAATGATAAATATCAATGTAACCAAACAGTATGAAAGCTGTGTGCGTCCTTTATAGAATTGCGTCAAAATTATGCACTCGGAATATTCACCTCAACAGCTCACCAAAGAATAGTCATATTTTCATCCATCCACCCTGCCTGACGTAGATGCGTGCGCACCTTCCCGGTAATTTATTAAAGAACCGACCATATTTCTCATAGAGCCTCGAGCTTTAAATTTTACTTCCCAAATATTTCTAAAGTGTCTATATTATTGTCAAATATGTATATAGATTTAGTATACAAAATTATTTTCTAATTATCGTTTATAATTAGAATTATGGGTACTATAAATACATGTATTATTCATTATTAGCATTTAAAATACAGGTATATAAAAGTATCTTTATATATAGACAAGTAACACAGTAAATATTTACAAGTCACATATTGATTATATCAAAGTGTAACTTTAATCTATGATATATATAGACATTCTATGAAACATACAAATATTTTACGTGTAAATGTATATTATATGAGTTATACATATTATGCTTTTTAAAGAATAATGAAGAAATTTAAAAATCTTTTAAATGGAAATAAAAACAGAATCAGAATAAAATATACCAAAGAAATTTTACATGTCTTTGGCGACTTTTCTTTTATAATACTATATAAATATATTTATATATTATACAATTTCATTTCTTAAAATTGTACACAATTTTTTGTTAACTTAAAGTTTTGTAGAAATGCAAATTTTTCAAGTCGTAAAGATTAATTTAATAAAACGTTGCAAATTATTTTTATATGCGAATGTAATGTAATAAGATTTAATAAGAATAAAAATGTGTTAAACGAGTATATACCTAAAACTGTATTGTAATAGGTAAAAACCTCAATACAATAAAAAAGCATTATACAATATATTTAATAAAAATAACATGAAACATTAAACTTCCAGTAGGTAATAAAAATAATTATTAATAAATTTAAATATTCTTTCTTTCTTATTTTATTTTACTTAAAACGTAAAAGTTATACATACGTATTTATCTATTTATATATCATTCGTTTTCTGACAAAAAGAGATTAATATTCTGAGAGTAAGTGTAATAAAATAATATAAGATTATTATACTTCATTCTTGAAAATATTTAATTCTAAATGAGATATACAGACATGAAATTGGAAGTGCTAGTTATATGATATATCATTCGCAATTGAGTCTATTCTTATAATCTCTTACTATCGATTCTTCGCATTATAATAGAAACGATGCGTTTGTATGTTACTTGTCTTAGTTCGATATAATACTTGTTTTACGATTTATCGACTTGAAATTATTTTGATTTTTGCTTCTATAAGACTGCTGTATGCATTTATCATGTTAAAATTTGAATTTTTAGTATTTTATTATTATTCTACTACATACGGAGAAATTTTTTAAGTCTCATGAATATATTTCAGAAATCAATTAAAAAATCTCAGCAGTAAACAACATCCCTATATTTCTGTAATATATATTGTATATACATACATATTTGTAATTTTTACCAAATAATAATAATGATATCACCAATTACATATATGGTAAATTACATACAGTATGTTGAATAGATAAGTATAATCAAGAAAATTTTGTTTATTATAGTAAATGTAAACCAGATACATATTTTATATTTTCATGCATAATCTGTATCTCGTCATGTTTTTAGAACACTATGGTGCTCCAGTTGGTATGGAAAAATTGTACTGTATGAATATTATATTATGTTATACCTACTGTAATACCTTTTTTATTTGTTTTAATAGTTAGATATGATAAATCTCATTATTATTATTATTATTATTATGATCGTAATAAGGATATTGATTCGAAATCTGTGCAATTTCGATGTTCCAATAATTTTTGTCTGATTAAGACTCTATGTATATATTATAGCTGTGCAATAGTTTTTATGAATCTTAACCAAGATAATTCAGGATTCACGTATAAATTAATTATTTCGTATATGTACATGTATATAAAAATTTGCTTTTATTTGGCTTTATATTCCCATGTGGATTTATTGTAATATTATATTTAATTGGTTTTCAATCGGGACGAATGATGGAAGTTAGTATATGTACAAAAATGTATAAAATGTATAAAATGTATAAAATGAATTTTGCGGTTGGTAACCTTTGAAGTTTCGTAACCTTGGTTAAGAGTATTATGATTGCGCATGCGCTTGGACACGCAGCCACGCGATAACTGTCTAAACATAGTGAATCGTTGCGATGTTGTTAGCCGGTTTGTGCGCCTTTTTTTAACGTTGGTGGAGTGGAGAAAATATAACGTAGTTAGGTATATAGTTACATATTACGAAATTAATAAAGAGGGTCCCGTTTAATTGTAAGAAAATAA
The DNA here is from genome assembly GCF_014825855.1 of Bombus pyrosoma. NCBI lineage: Eukaryota > Metazoa > Arthropoda > Insecta > Hymenoptera > Apidae > Bombus > Bombus pyrosoma. Next base: position 45,201 of record NC_057786.1, on the reverse strand, counting down.
TGGTTACTACTATGAAATTATCTCTTGGTTCAAGATGTGTCAAATATCTGATGTTCATCTTCAATCTACTCTTCGTTGTGAGTAATTTGCCTTTTCATTGTTATAATAATCCTTAATTTTTAAGTACTTTAATAAGTTTACCGTTGTACGTCGTTTCTCGAAAATTGTTCAAGATATTGAATTATTTATTATATTGAGAAAACGATAAAAGTTCTGTTTTAAATATCTTTTGATTATGGAACCATACTGAAAGCACAGCGCGGTTCAAAAAGTTATCATAATTAGATGGTTCCGCATGATCTTACTTCCTTTTGATTTCTTAAATCATAGAAATCCCGTCGAGGTGATAATCCGATGTAACGTTATGTTCTTTTTCACAATTTACTTTATTTAAGACCACAGAAGACTCGCGTTAATTTCATACTAACCTAAATATAACCTAAATATCGATATAAATATCGATATAGATTCTAAATTCTATGAATGCTATTAGAATAATTTAATATCATAATAGAATTATTTTACAATAATTAACATTTATATTTCGTTTTTGATACTCAACATATTAAATATGTTAAGTATAATAAACTAATTGCATATTGATAGAAAATTAGTTGATAGATCTGTGATAGTGATATGATTTTTTTTTTCCGTATATGATGACATATTTACGTCTTGTTTTCCTGTTCTTAAGTTACGTATATATGTAGACTTCTACCAAGTAAACATGTATATAAATATGTCGCAGTAAAGTACTGCGTATTGCACTCATACAATGAATCATGAATACCAGTTAAAAGATGAAAAGACGAAAACATGCGAACTGCACATATATATATATGTATGTATATACAGCTAGTTTGTATACGTATAGATATCTTTTATCTGTATTTTTCAATAATTTTTTTACATTATGATTTAATAACATGCGTTGTATGTTATATAATGTTATTTAGCAAAATCTGAATAGTAAATTTCTGTTTGCTCATATTATTGTCGCTAATAACAACATAGGTGCAGTTGAAACCTATATGAAGAAAGAAAGAAAAGAAAAATATACATTAGTAGCATATAACAATCTACATACATATGTATACATATAATATAATATAATATAATGTAGTGTAATATAATATAATATAACATAATGCAATGTAATGTAATGTGATATATATATATATATATATATAGATATATATATGCAAAGCTATAATACAAATATAACAAAAATCTTGTTTTCATTGTATGAAAATATTTATAATATTTGTTTGCAATAATTGTTATAAATGAAAATAAATTATGCGGATAGAGTTATTGACATTAATATCAACCATAATGAAGTAAATTTATCCTTTCAATTATGAAATCTATAAGCGATAATCTATAGCGATTAGGCAGCATATTGTACTCACGTGCAATCTGTTTTAAAACTTTTAAAGATACTAAAAAATCGTTTTATACAAATGAAAAAAAAAGACGCTGCGGACAGGATTCGAACCTGCGCGGGTAGAACCCAATGGATTTCAAGTCCATCTCCTTAACCGCTCGGACACCGCAGCAATTGAAATTTCCGTTTATTTTATAAGAATATTAAAGACATAATTAAAGTAACGAATATTTGAATATTATACAATACAATATTACAAAATAAAATTTTTAACTTGAATATTTAATTAATTAATTAAATTAATTCAACGTTCGTAATTTAAAAAAATAGTTTTTGATTACTTGAGAAATTATGTTGGATTGATATATACACACAGTATTAATAGTTTTACATAGAATGTGATAAAAAACGTAATAGAATTAGTTGACAAATTTGTTAAAATAATTATTTGTATTATCCTTTTTGCAATGTTTATTTTAATGTTAAATGGAAACAGTAATTTTTATCTAATTTTCTTGTTCCACATATTTTTAAAATTCATTTCGGCCTAAAGACCCCACAATTTACATTTCTTTACAAATCGTTAGTAAAAGTGTTTCATTTTTATTAACGTGTGTCTGGAAGGATTTTATGAACGTCCAAAGCAACCGCATTTTTTAAAATCATGGCTTCGTATTAGCCTCGTTCCCCTGTCAGTTAGTAATCGGATATAAAGATCTCCTAATCTGATTCTCTATTGATTCAATTTGCAATATAAACAGAGCTAAATAATTTATATATGACAAAATATGTTTAAGAATAAATTTTTATTTAAAATGGGGATATAGGGAAAATTTAAAGCAACATCCTATAGCAACGTCAATAAGCTAACAGAGTATTTTATATAACAAATGAATTTGAGATAAATAATACTACCGTTACAATAAATGCATGTTCTAACATAAATAAATTGTCGTCTGATGAGTAAAATATCTGAAGATCAAAACATACGTATGTGTATACTCATAAATGTCTATTGTATAGGTATTTTATTATTCTGATATACATATATCTACGAGGATACGTATCCACTGTAACCATAGCCTAGCAACCTAGCCTAACCTCGGAACAGTCTGACCCTAATTTGAATGATACTTCGTAGAACTTGAAGAACAACAAAAGATAATACCTACAAAAAATAATATGCAACTAGAAGGACTTAAATCGATATCTATTTCACTCTATGACGTACTATATAAGCCACTGTTCATAGAAGACAAAAGTATTCTGGGAGAAATCGATTTCTACAACCACTAAAACGATCGGCTACTTTCGAGAATAACTTTTCTCAGGGGCCGGCGGGTTCTTTTAAGAACTTACAAAATGCGAATTTAATCACACGACGCTACAGTGGCGTCGGCAATCATTAAGCGCTTCATTCGAATTAGCGATAACAATACATTCAGTATATGTTAAGTCAGGTATTGGGCCATAATCGTTTACGCGTAATCCAACGAGAGCATTCATAGTAGTAGGTAGTTCGAGTCAAATGAAAATCTGTGATCCGATTTGTGAATTTCTCGGTAAAATTTTAGATTTCGATTGATCGTGACCTGACGATACCTTTGATCGCTAGCGCGAATCAGGCTTTACAATTCATCTAAGCCTATATTATAATTTATTCGAAATGAGAAAAGTGATATGTGTGTATTCTTATTTTCAGATCACGGGTATAATCTTATTATCCATTGGTATTGGGATTCATGGAGTTTATCGCAGTTATCAACATTTCCTGGATAATAAATTTTTATCCGTTCCCTCTCTGTTGATTGCAATCGGTGCAATTATATTTTTCATAGCCTTTTTCGGATGTTGCGGCGCTGTACGCGAAAGTTATTGCATGATAGTTACGGTAATTTATATTTAAATAAACTTTTATACTTCTTTGTATTAGTTTTTCAAATTTCTATTAAAATCGGAAATTACTATAGGTAACGTAACTCTAGGTAATCTGTGAAGGAATAGTTTCTTAATAAGTAAATTTGGACTTTTATGTAATTGATAATTTTACAGGAAAGGGCACATCTCATCGATTTCCATGACCTTGAAATATGTTGTGAAGGTCTACGTTGTGAACAATTTTTTTTCCATACATGTAACCATCACTCGGCCTTTGTTTCCAAGATACTCGCAAAAATCTTGAATTAAATTTTATTACCATTACACTCCATTCTGGCATATTCTGGCTCATTGATGTTAATCACCTTTAAGATAAATAAAAAAAGATAATTGAATGCGTTATAGGTTGGCCGAGCGGTGGTAGCGACATATTTCAAGGTCATTGAAATCGGTGTAGTGTGCCCCTTTCTCTATAAATACGATAATATGTTTTACGAACATATTATCGATGTTCCTTCTCTTATCGTTGGTCTATCTTTGGTCACGAGAGCATCATCTAGCATCAGCTTAGCGAAAACTTTATACTGGTAAATGAAACTAAAGTTTAATAACAAAATGTAATTCCTTGATTTCAGTTCACGTCGTTGTTGGTGGTCGTTTTTATTTTGGAATTTTCAGGCGGTATATCTGGATACGTTCTAAGAGCCAGGGCGTCCTTAATTATTCAAAATAAGATGCAAGATTCAATGCAAATGTATAAAAACAGTTCAGAAGTGTTAACTGTTTGGGATAATCTTCAGCGCGACGTAAAGTTTCTTTATCTTTTTAAACCTTTTGATTCTTCTTCTCTCAGTATATGTATAATATTTATATTAGTTATTTGTACGGAAATTCTAATTCTTGAAAGAAGCGAGCTTAATACTTAGGAATCTTTAAATTAGCAATTTTATGGAAGCTTAATTAAGGTACTTGTAATACGACAATATATCTTAAAAGTAAAATACGCTAATAGTCAAAAGTCATATTTGCTAAAGAGGCTGTATTGTACTTTCTACGCGCGCGTACTAACGAACAATTTAGAAATGAACAATTTAGGAATGCCAACCTCATATTATATACATATTACAATTGTATAATGTATTTTGGACGCCGCAATTACCGATACTACATATTTCACATGACTTTTGCTCGAAAACAGAGTCGCAGCTGAATCTTTTCTTTAAAAAAATACCTTCTAGCCATTTTAAACGACATATTATCCTTTTAACAACTTTGTAAGAACTGTTTCTTTTGCAATTAATCAAAAAGTCATTCTACAACGTCCTGCTATGGGGATTATGTGTTAAAACTTTCAACTTTGAAGGTGAATAACTCCATTTTGTTAAGGCCGGACTGTCCAAAAATTAAATCATATAAATATACAGATAATGTATTAAACAACGTATCATCAAAATTTCAAGAAGATTGTAAGAAAATCGAACCATGCTACAAATACCTTAAATAACAAATATACATATCAGGTTCCTCCCTTTAATTTAGGCAATCATACAAACGAACGTTATTGCAGTTCGATTGTTGCGGCACAATAAACGCGTCTGATTGGGTAACCATTGGACACATGGACAAGACAGACATTCCTGCCTCGTGTTGTATTAATGAAGCAGGCGTAGAACCGAAAAATTGCAGTCTTACGTCAGCAGTGGTACACCAGGGTTGCTATAATAAGTTCCTTTCTTTCGTTAAATCTCATGCTATGCAACTTGGTGGAGTTGGACTCGGCATTGCTTTCGTTCAGGTAATCATTACATCGCTGTTTGGCACTGATAGTGGCATACATTTAAAAAACGATAAAATTTTCGAGAAGGCGCTTTTTAAAATTCACATTTTTCAAAATACTAAATACAGGCCTTATTAATATACTACTACTCTGTGACGTAAAACTGATAGAATTACAAACACAATGCTGTTTTACATGATAAAAACAATTATACCATTATAGAGAATTTGAAATTTTTTGAGTTGCGCCACTATCAATGTCAAGCAGCGGTATGTGTAAATGAAAAGTAAAAAGTAAAGTAGAATGCGAGAAAGCAGAAACAATTGAGAAATTTAAACGAAGATTATAGATTGATATAATTTTGTTTCTATGTATGATAGACATTTGTCAATTTCAAATATAAAGATAGTCCATCATGTCAGTTTGTTATTTGTTTCAGGCGATGGGAATCTGTTTCTCAGTTTTCTTAGCTCGATCGATTAGAAACAGTTACGAGTCGGTCTAATATCTTTTCAGCGATTTGAGAACGTATCACGTACATGATGATAAAATGAAGATTAGAAATTAATTCTAAATGAAAACTATAATCATAGTCTCATTTAAGAAGCGTTAAATGAAAAAGGTATTTTGCGTTTCTAGGATTTACTATCATATTATAATCAATGAAGCTATTGAATATGGTATGAAGATTGAAATATCTACATATTTCCTTTGTTTTCAATAATTAATGTTTAATGAAAAAGCTAATCACGACAAATTATGTTCCTCTCGAGACCATCTAACTTCTATTTGAAACATTTTTCATTAAAATCATTGCTTGTACATTGTACATTGTAATCGAAGTGGATCCAGTGACGTGCATTTTGGCATTCTAAATCTTGGATTACAAATGTTATATATAAATTAATATTCTACTTACAATCCAAGTTGACATCATATCGAGCCTAAACACGGCTCTCGCGCACTTTGTCTTCCCGAAAGTGCCACAAATTACATGTTTCAGCACTGGGCACGTGAAAACTTTAGCTTTCCGCTGATTTCACGCGACATACCCTATCCATGTACAGGATGTTTTCCTAAAAAAAGGAAACAATAATAACAATAATAATAATGGCCTCGATACGTTCGAAGAAATGGCCACAGAAATAGTTCTGTCGTACATCATGTCCTTCCTTTCTTTTGGAACTACTCAGATTATGCTTTATACATTTTTCAATATCATTCAAAACGAAGGAGACATTTAGATATCCAGATTTTAGTATCCCATCCTGTCTACCGATGCATATATCTTCAGTAAATATAATACAAAAGTTTTGCGATCTCTATCAGAAGAAGTAAAATGTTGTGCATTCAGTTTGTACATGAAATAAAAGAGTAGAAAATCATTTTTCGTTATTTCATTAAAAAAGGACAAAACAAAAACTTCGTTGTACGTATAATGTACTTGTATGGGTGATGAATATATGCGCATGAAGAGAGAAAACTACATTTTTAGTTTAAACATTATTTGTTCGATGTTGTAAAGTAATTTAAATGAAATTCTATCATCTAACACAATTTGCCACTGGGCTCTCTTTTACAATTTTTCCCATCAATTTTGTTATTTCTTTTTTTTCCATCACATATTTGACATAGTTCTTCTTTGTTTCTATGTATATTATGATTTAGTTTCAGACCACCTACTCTATTACTTGTATAAGATAATTGCTATTTTACTGGTCGTTTCCACTTGAATCATGTAAGTTTATTAAAAAACGAATTTGAGATAAAAGAAGATGAATAGAACGCTTGAAGCAGCTTAAAGGGAACTTGAGCGAAGAAAAGATTCTTGGTTTGAAATAAAATCAAGCACGGTTCGTAATACTTTTCAGAGTATGAATAATGAACGTGTGCTGAATTACATACCCACATGATAGGACGCATGAGTCATGATCTATGTTATCACGCATGGGCGTAGCGACCGGTCGATGTGCCAATGCCGACCATTTGCAGGTTCTTTATGTTGCAGCTTGATGCCTAGCATTTTCCTAAATGTCACACGATGTAAATTTGATGATTACGCGACCTACGTGATATATATATATATATATATATATATATATATATATATAGCTATATTTAAGCATACAATAAAAGTTGAAAATCGCTGGATATTAGTATTGTTACAAGGGAGATATAAAAAACACAATTTGAAATATAAATATCAAATCGATAATGACACTAGTAAAGCGGCAATTGACTGATAAATCTTGTTACACAATGAAATATTACGAACAATTTATAACTTCAAGCTTTAATTATACAATATACTATATATCGAATACTATGAATAATATTATATACAATACATCATGCAAAGAGGTGTAGGAGTGAATGATACGTGAAAGAATGGATGTAAACGATTGAGAGTATGTAAAACCTACAAGTAGTTTCTAGTGACAAACGGATAAACTGTAACTATAAGTGGAATTAATGAAGAAAAAAAAGAAAATAAAAGTTGAAAATGGTCCCATTGAAATTGAATACCAAGACTTATTAATATCGTAGATCAACGCTTTTGAAATTTTTTCCATTCACATCCTCATTTTACCCGAGAAAATTTTGCGCAAACCCCGTTATATACATAAAAAGAAGCATAACATAAATATATCAACGTTCTTCAGAATTTAATCGTCAATGACAAAGACGTCGCTTTGCAACAAACATGTAGTACATATAAAGTGTTATAAGCGTGTCCATGTTTATGTAAAAAGACAATTTTAGAAATTGCTGGAAATTCTATCCTAATTCCAAGCAAAAATCCATTTAAACGATTTTTTTTAAAAGCTGGTGTTTTATACCTATGTTGATTAATAGCTTGATGAATTCTTGAACCTTTTACCCCTTGACAGATGATTGATATTTTTCATTTCATTGGTCTTGCGGCAGTTGTAAAAATCTCCACGAACTCATATTTCTGTTATGCGACTTTATATGGGATCGGGAACCATAGTTTAGGAAGAATACAGGGAACAGAAAATCACATCGATAGGGGTAAAAAAATGTACAGAGTTCTATTTAAAAAGATACCGATAATTATGCAATCTTCTAGAAAAAAAGGAACTTGAGAAAAAATTCTTTCTCCCGTTACATATACCCCTTGAAATAGTTCAACTTTGTTCTGACAAGTCTTTTCGTATAATCGTAAATAATTAGCTGATTAATTAGCTGAGACACCTTATTGTATTAACAGTAGTAATGATATAATCCTAATTCTGGTAATCTAATCCACGTATAACAATATACTTAACGTGTTTTCTTTAGTCGAAGTTGTTATTATATTAATACTTAAATTCCTCTGGCTTTGTGCAAATGGTTTACGTTGTTTTCAATTTGCAATAACCAAAACATCGAAAATTCTATTGCTACAGTGACGATAACGATGACATAATATTACGATAGGAAATTCTGAATTGTGTGTTACCGTATTGAATCAAATTCTTTAGTCGAAGCTCGCAGCAGAATTAATCTTTCTTTTCACGATTTAATGATTTTGTTTAGTCAACTGTTATATTTATTATAACGTGTGTTTCCGCGAATACCTACAAAGACAGACAAGGACGAATAGGTGTTGAGTAAAGAGAAGAAAAGGAGAGAGATAGAGAGAGATAGAAAATAAACGGATAGATGCTTATAAAAACAAGTAAGCAGCGCTACGCGTGTCGTCGGTACGTATGCCGCTTTATCAGTAGATAATACGATACATCGAATCAAGTTTAGGTGTTTCCACGTTCAGTTCCGTAGTGCACCTGCGTGAAAGAGGATTCTCGGACACCAAAATGGCTGCCACACACCTCGACGTTGGCCTACGTTGCATCAAGTATCTGCTTTGCGCGGTTAACTCCCTCTTTGTGGTCTGTAGCCACATTTTTTTATTTTCTTTTCGCCTATCCTTCGAACATCATACGTCGCGTTTATTAGATACATACAAAACCGATTTCTACCTCGACCATTAACCAAATAAATATTCGTTCGATCATATCGATATTGATATTTCTTTTCATCCATTTAATCGTGAATTCAACTGTTCACTTTTCTCATTTTCTTTCCGATTCTAAGTGCATCCTCGTGCGTTATTTGTAATTTTCTACCGATATTGCGTTCTTAATCTTTAATTAATTAATCGAGTAACAAGTTACGAATTAATCAATGTGATTAATTAATTAATGCAACGTAACCTTCCCGTCTGTATATATATTATGTATACATATTGAAAAATTTATGGACAAATACGAAACAAATAAATAGGAAAATAGTAACAAATGCTAGGTAGACATAATGCAATTTATTTATTTTCACATATTTCTATTTGTTTCTCTATTTCCCTTCAAACAGATATTCACACAAGCATAAAGTGAAAAATCTTTATGTAGTATATGGACTATAATACATATATAATTTCCAATAAGGTACGATCAATCATAAATCAATTATAAAATTGTTATAAAAAAACGAACAAAATACCAAAATAATTCAAGATATTTGAAAATAATCGGTTAACCTAGTATATAAGGTAACAATTGACCTAATAGGTCATTTAATAAATGTGATCTACGTTATTATAACGTGCGAGAAGGTGCCACCTATTTTAGTAGTCCTTCATTAATTAATTATGTAATTAATTAATTATTTTACATTAGATCCGTGGTTTTTACTCTTTTCAGCCGTCTGTATCCTAGTGGGTTGTTGATCAAATTGCTGGCTAATGTATTTGCGTGTATGTTTATGCGTGTAACGGAAACTTGAGTAGTTGCATCCTGAAATGTATGAGATTAAATGGGCAAGTAATAAGTAAGTACACGTTAATCGAATCGCGAGGAAAAAATGAGAACGATAAACGGGGTCGAGGTTGACTACGACGATAATCATGGCGACGTCGATTTTCCCTATATTCGGCCCTGAGATTCAACAAGTTAGGTCAACCCTCGATATAGACGCGGATCATAAGATCTACTCTGTTGTTCGGACGTGCAAGAGGATCGATATCGGCTAGGTGAGGTCGTCCCTAATGAATTATTACCGTGCAGTAGGTCTGCAACGTCGCGAACCATTAATGTCTGTCCCATGCCCCCTCCTCCTTTCTTTCCTCATTTTCTTACTCGCTTACATTCGACAAACTCCATATGACGGTCAACCGGTAAATTAAAAAAAGAAAAGAAAAGAACAAGAAAGAACGACAATACATAACCTAAAAACAGCGATACACAATACATTGCTCAACTTTTACTTTCTATATGAATAAAAATTATCAAGATACTAGGATATGAATTTTACTTTAGCTATGGAAATTCGATCCTCTATAGAACGGAGATAATATGGTTTCATTGTTCAACCAAAAAAAAAAAATTTGTATGAAATAGATCTGCTGTTTCGTGATAGAATGAAAATTCTCATCCTCCGCGATTGGCATCAGAATTGGTAATCGTTATCTTGCAAACGTAAATGACTTGTCTTATCAGCTCAGATATTCTTGTAGTCTCATTGGTAACGATAAGCGAATTCCACTATTTTCTTTCTTGTAAAATGTTGCATTCGGCGGAAAAATACGTATACACTTTTTAACTGATATTATACGATAAGGGGTTCGACAGCCCCTATTCGATGAACATACATATATTTGTACGACCTACATACTATACATAATATCGTTTAAATACAACCACACTAGTATTATTAATACGTTTAGTAACTTTTATTTTATCAATAATTTTTTCATTTTATTCAATCCAAAATAACATTAACCTAGAAGTGATAATTTTAACATTTTGCTCGATTATTCTGTAAAATCTAGATTATTATATCATTTTTCGCTATCTCCTAAAATGTTCCGTCTATTTTAGGAATGAAATTCGTGCTCTTGTTTTTGAAAATGAAATTGCAATAAAGAACTCAGATACACATATGAATTGCAAAAGTTCTAATTATTTTGTTTAACTGAAATTAATATTTTTGTAATATTTTTGTAATATTTTTGCTACGCGTGCCAACTGCTAATTTTTAGCGTAAATTAAACACTTTGTTCAATATTTTGCAATATCTGGAGGAGATCACGTGAAAAGTGATGCATATTGTTTTCCCCAGATTTGTTAGAAAATAAGATTTTTCTGCATATTGTACTACAATATCGTAGACGTATAAATTGCTAACGTACTAAATTTTTTTAACCGAACTTTACTTTTACTAAAAAAAATAATTATACGACAATCAGTGGAACTTTCATGCAAAATTTTTACTTTGTCGATATATAATTTATTATTATTTCCCTTTGCATTTTTATGCATATACCATTAATAGTGCATAAGGGAAATGAATTTTTTAAATCACTTTGGAAGTTGCAGGTTCAAATATTTTTATCATCCAAATCATTAAAGTTACTGCAAGAATGATTGTTGCTCTATAATTAAATATAAGTATCGTAGTATATCGCTAAAGAAAAAGAAAATAAAATTTGTTTTAACATTTGCTTGTATTGTTAGATTTTACGTGTATAGTAATTTTAATATCTTAGATTTCTTAAAATTCAATGCCAACAATGAATGTTTATAAGAATATAAACTTTTCATGTTAACGAAAGACGTACTTTATATAAAGCAAATTAGATAAATAAATAAATAAAATTAGATAGAGCTGTACTATAGTAAAGGAGTTACATCATACCTTAACTGTCGATTCCAATGAAAGCCCTTTCGACGATGACTCGACTCGACTCGACTCGACTCGATTCGACTCGACTCTAGTTTGTACGGATGTGTCTACTTAAATCATATTAAAAATAAGAAAATTTGAAACGTAAAGAATTGATATTATCATCGGCGACATTATAATAATATCAACAATGCCAAAAACTTTGCCATTGACATTAAAGATTAACAAATATATATGAAATATTGAAATCCAAACATGTATTTATCTATATCTATATAAAATACCAATGTGTGAACATTTTTAAGTATTAGTTAAGAATTTTACGTTCAATTTCATTGATATGAAAATACATTATATATATATGTATATAATTAACAATTTGATAGACTACTCAACTACTATGAATGCTTTAATAATTCTTAGTAAAATAGTTATTACAATCGATTATCTACATATGAAATATAAACTCGTAATTTAAAATAAAAATATAAAAATAATTTAATTTTCTGCAGTAATATTTTTCACTTATATTATTATAATATTATGTTATAGACCCAGATCTTAATTTACAAATTCTACATTTTTTTATAAAATTATAATAGAAATTATTTATTTATAGTTAACGGGGATAATGATAATATCCATTGGAACAACAATTTATGCTGTCTACGAAGATTTCTCCCATTTCTTGGATCCTAGCTACTTTTCTCCAGCAACCCTCTTAATCGTTGTTGGGATATTTGTTTTTATAATAGCTTTCCTGGGTTGTTGCGGAGCTCTCAGAGAGAGCACCTGTATGGTTCTTGTGGTGAGCATCCTAATATTTCTTTTTCTGTATTATGTGAAAGTATCGTATATTAAAATTTGATAAATTTTACGTTATCTCTCTCTTTCTGTTTTATATATTTCGACTTTCGGCTAGAACAATTTTATCCGTTATTAAATTTATTTATCTAATACTAATTTGTTTATTTCTCATCTAATATGTAACAAATAATAAAAATATATTATTATAATTGCATAGTTCGCAGTATCGCTTTCATTAGTTCTTGTCTTGGAATTGATCGCTGGGATTGCAGCTTATGCTCTTCAAGATGGAATAAAAGATCTTCTTGCTGACAAAATTAATGCGACCATGCATCAATATGAAAAAAGTGACGAAGCTAGGAGTGCCATTGATTTTCTACAATCAAGAGTAATATTTCAATTTCTAGGATACATATACATATATAAAAACAACTAATTTATATATATATATAAATAGATATTTCTAGTTATTTGCACAAGCAGAGACTAAATCAATCTCGTTACGTTTTTGTAAAATTAAAACAGAATGTTTCAAAGATATTTCTAAAACTGTTCCTTTTCTACATCATATAATTGTCATCTGTCAAAATTACTGATTTGTTAAACATTTAACAAATGTTGTTTACATAATAGACTATATTATTCAACAGCTCTATTGTTGTGGATACAATGGATACGAAGATTGGGAAGAACAAGGAATGACTATTCCTTCATCTTGTCCTTTGAGAGATATTAATAAAAATATTTATGCAACTGGATGTATCAAACATCTTTCAATTATCATTCACAGGAGTGCCCTTTATATTGGTACTGGAGCTGTGGCCATTGCTCTTATTCAGGTTAGTATTTGTTATGTTTATTCCTAATTTGACATATAATTTAAGATATACTTTATTATAGTTTGATATTGTAACAAATCTAAAATAAATTTAAATTAGTTGGCATATCAATAAAAATGTAATTTCTTGGTTTTAATCGAGCATTTCATACATTCTAATTTATTTTTAGTTAACTGGAATAATGTTTGCCTGTATGCTAGGCCGAGCGATTAGAAGGCAAAAAACAGAAAGGGAGAGACGTCGATGGGAATTAAGAGAGAGTTTAGTTAATGGTTACCAACCATTGGGAAAATCAGATCCCTTTACCACTTTTCCTGTTGTTTACATGTCCTCTGAACCTTTGAAGAATTCATAGAATTCCCTACTTTTGTTATGCATTCTCAATATGAAATAATTTTATTTACATTAAAATAGTATCTTTCAATTTTTTGAAGTTCTAAAAATCAATATCTTTATTTTGTAAAGAAAATTATTTTTTATATTCCCTTCTTCATTTCTTGTTAATTAAGATCGATTTTTATATATTGCTCTAAATTTAATAATTCTTTTCGTCAGTTTCTTTTAGAAATTAAATATCTAATAGTAGATATGTAATTTCATTTATTATTACGTTTCTATAAAACTATAGCTGTAGATATATATGTATATATACGTGTTTATATTTGCTTATATATATATATATATATAGAAGGATTTAATATATTTTCATAATATATAATGAAACGTACAAATATTTCGTACAAATTTTATATTACATACTTTGTTGGAATAAATTATTTTCAAACCTTAATCACACTTCATTGAAAGACCGAAGCTCTCTTTAAGAGTTCTTTGACTATTTCATTATTTCTTGAGGTGCATAAATATGGAGGAGTTAATTCGCGATAAGCCAAACAAATTCGCTTAGAAGTTATGTCTTCTCTTAAAACACAATGTTCCCATTTGTACCTATAAAAAATACAGAAGAGAATCTAGTAATTATGTAAATAATGCAATAAAATTCACATTCATTATATTCTATTTTATCTATGTTATAAAATACTTTCTTTCAAGTTGTACCTGACAATTAAAATAATTGTATAACTAAATTTGCCAAACAATTACAGAAATATAATATGATATAGATGTTTAAGTACTATTTCGCCATGTCTGTAAGAAAATTTTCTTGCCTTGCACTATCGTAAAGAATCATAAGCGATCCCTCTGGCATTGGGAGCCTTACAACGATATCTTTACTACTTTCATTTTTATCATTTGTATCAAATTCGAAGCCTTCGAGTATAGTGGAATACTCTGCAACGCTTTCTAAATTATATTTCGTATCTGGACCATGGTAAGGACTCATTGTTAAAACTGAGTTGCCCATGACATTCACAGTAACTATTCTTTCACCCCAAATCCAGCAGTCATCGATATGTGGATCTATCGAAGCTCCTCGTAGTGGATCATACTCTAAAGTACATTGTTCTACCGTTTGGAAATTATTAAGCATGGGTACTTGACAAAATTTTTGTTGCACAAATTGAGTAGACTTTGGAAAACCATCAAAAGAACCCAACTGAAGCTTTCTTTTCTTGAAGTTGCATTTTGGGCCGAAATTCTGGAGTTTTTAAATTATGTCTTAAATCTTCCTATCTTATCTATTAATAAACTTTATCGATATTTCAAAATTTTATAATAATAAATGTGGTTATATATTAGTCTGTTTGAAATACCTGTTTCCGTCTTCCACTCTGAGAAACTTCCCAAGGTATTTTTTCAAGCGCGTTCTTCAATGAATTAATTTCCCAAGGATTTAGAAAATCTAGCTACGTATAAAAGTAAATATAGAACAATAGGTTAAAATTAATTTCTTACGAATATTGTCTCAAATATAAATAATAATAATAAAATTGTTATTCTAGTAATACTTTTTATCAAGTTCTCTTCACTAAAAAATCTTTTACTTCTTTTTTTATAATTGATGGTTGATAATCTCTTGTTATATTCTTAAATGTAAATTAGTTTGAAAGGGAAAATTAATGAATAATATTACTATGAATTAGAAATTAAACAATGGAAGGATGTATCGGATACAGGTAAGTAAATACCTTTATATATACACCAGGAAATTCTATGGCAGTTCCTCGATGATACGGATGATTTTTGTAAAGATCAGCATCCCAACCAGGCCATGATTTGTCACAGTTTGGACAATATACATAACTGGAACATTTCTAAAATATTATAATCCATAATAGTTAATAAGACATAGAAGCAAATTTTAAATGTTATATGTATAAATTTAATAAAAAAGTAAATTATCTAGTTCAATAACAATGTCACTTTTTATATCTTGTACATAAAACGGCAACTTTGTATGATATATGCTATCGATGCTACTGCTTACATTAAAAATTATATATTTGCGTTAGAAAGTCATTTGTTTCTGTGCATTCTACAAAGTCTAGTAAGAATTTTATAATAAAATAATAGATTTTAATATTCAACGCAACAATTATATTATATCAAAATTTGTGTTAAGGCATTTTAAAAACTTCACATGTATATATGTACATATATGTAATACAAAGCAACTGAAACTGATATTGATATCATATTTTTCAATGGAAAGAATGCAAGTAATATTTTCGAATATACATATATGTATGAACATTTTTGAATATAAAAAGATAAGAAACAGGTAATTATAAAATCAAAAATTCATTCAAGAATAATATAGAGCAATACATAGAAATCATTTAGAACATATACAAAATATTAGATACTTATTTCTCTTCTTTTCATTGACGGATAAATTAAATAATAAATAAATAATTTAAATCTTTTATAAAAAATATTAAAAATAGCAATGCTACCAAATAAATTAATTGTCCAAGTATATAACATAATAGAAAACTTATTTGTAAAAAAGACAAACTTTTGGGATATAACCTCAAAATGAGTCTTAAGATTGGGTTTCACAATCTTATGTTCAATTTCGCAGAGAAGACAAGATCTTATTCCCTTGCAACCACAAGATCGCACTGTTTCCATCCTTTAATAAATAACAAAGAACTTAAAAGTCGCTAAATACTTATTTCGAACTATATTCATATGTACATATGTATACATATTTTAGACACATAGTACGTGGAAGTCAGGGAACTGAAGGACAATGTCGATGCGATAGCGTAAGAAGGGCAATACGTTGATTGGGTCTTCTATACGTGTTAAGTTTATTCGAAATTATTAGAATCCTTTACTATTGACTATAAATCTTCTCGTTTATAATAATACTTTTATAATAAACTTTTCAATTGATAACCTTTTTACAATCTTCTTTTGACAGAAGATTAGCACCTTGCCAAATGTATACCAACAGGTATACAAGGAACACACGACTTTCGTGCAAGGTTATCTGTGTTTCAACCACCGTACAATGAAGATCGAAGAATTCAGCTTTTTCGAATTAAATTATCAATTTATAACATTGGTGCTATTAATTTGTAACATTCAAGCTATTAATTTACAACATTTAAACTATTTTTTTTTAACAATTTACTACTAATTTATTAACCATTTAAACTATTAGTTTGTAACATTTAAACTGTTGTAGTATCGTGGACAGATTGTCTAAGAAATATCGGGTGAACTATAAACAATATTGCGAGAAAGCCTAAGTGCCGACAGGCCGAAAGGGTCGGGAAACTTCAATGAGCCAAGCGGCCCATCAATGTGTCATCGATTCTTCAGTCGAATGATTACGCGGAAGAAGGCGTACGTGATCATGATCGCGGATGGTTACGGAACACGTACGTGGTGGGGGTATGAGAAGAACAAAGGGATGCTTAAGGGAGAAAGACAAATTAATCGGCAGTCGTTAATTGAGAGTCGAATTGTGAGGAGGTAGTTTGTTGCGAGTCGAGAGTCGAGACAGAGTTGCCGAGTTGTCACGAGTTGTAAACTATTAGTTGTGAGCTATTAATTATCAATCTAATTGTCTTAGTTATATCGTATTACTACATTAAGTTCACGTTATACAACCATCGTTTCCTGTTTAATCCACTGTAAGTAGATCCATCTAGCAATAAATTTATCATATAGGATAGAAATCATTGGAAATCCTAATTTCTAATATTTCTGAATAAACAATCCTATACTATTAATTTATAATATTTAAAGCATTAATTTATAACATTTAAACTATTAACCCTTTGCGGACGGGGCCGCGAGGTATTGGCACGCGCAGTTGACAAAATATACACGTTGAACGCTTGCGTTATTCATTGTCGAGGTTTATTATTATTTTCATCAATATTTAATTCATCATCGTTGTCACTATTACTAGAAATATTGAAACGTTTGAGCCGATTCATTGTTGAACGGTGTTCGTTTCCACTGTCTGAAGCACTGTCTCGTCTTCTATCTTGTCAGGTTCAAAATAATGTTTATCACTACTACTATTCACTATCGAACATGTTCTTCCTAGAACTTTTAGACATCGTGTATAAGGTATTATAAAAAATATATAAAAAGCTTTCTGATTCATCTGGTAATGCCATTGAAAGATTGAAATTCGTTCTGACTCGACTATCATCCTGCATCGCGAGTTTACGTTAAACGGAAGATAAGATTTTTGAAGATCTATAATCTTCGTAACATAATACTGTTTAGTTTACCATTAGTTTACCATGTGCAAATACGCATAAAATAATCTTTCTCCTGCTTTGTTTCGGTAAAAACACACCTAACAATACTTTTTTGTACTTGTTAGAATTACGTGGAGCTTTCCATGTAACCGAATTTCATCATAATTAGCAGTCGATGTCGAAGCTCGATCTCGCGGTTGTCGAATATCTCTCCTTAACCGGTCTACTAAAGTTTTTAAAAATCGCAGGTGGTTAACTGGACTTTCGTCCTTTTGCTTTTTTACAGAATATATGAATTAATTAAATAAATTTCCAAATCCATTTTTTTAGACATTTTTACAACATTTAAGCCATTAATTTTCCCTTAAGCTGTACGTTTACAACATTCAAACATTTAATTTATAACGTTTGACCTACTGATTTAAAGCATTTAAAATATTGATTTACACCACTTAAAATATTAAATTACAACATTTGAACTATTAATTTATAGCATCTAAATTATTAATTTATAACATTTACACTATTTATTTGTAACATTTAAACCATTTATTTACGACATTTAAAAGGTACGTTTGTGATATCTGCAGACGGTTTCTGTTTGATCGACCGTTGGCACCTTGCCACGTGTATACCAACCGGGTTTATGCAAGGAACACATTACCGTTCGTGCAATGTCAGTTGTGTTTCAACCACCGTACAATGCAGATCGAAGAATTAAACTTTTACGAATTAAATTATTAATTTACAACATTTAAGATATTAATTTATAACATTTAAACTCTTAATTGGTAACATTTGGAACATTAATTTATGACACTTAAGCTATTAATTTATAACATTTAAAATATTAATTTACATCAATTGCAACATTAAATTACAACATTTGCGCTGTTAATTTAGACCCTTTGAATCATTAATTTATAACATTTACACTATTTATTTGTAACATTTAAACCATTTATTTACGACATTTAAAAGGTACGTTTGTGATATCTGCAGACGGTTTCTGTTTGATCGACCGCTGGCCACTTGTCACGTGTATACCAACAGGTATGCAAGGAACACATTATCCTCGTGCGACGTTATTTGTGTTTCAAACACCGTACAATGCAGATCGAAGAATTAAACTTTTACGAATTAAATTACTAATTTACGACATTTAAGACATTAATTTATAACATTTAAACTGTTAATTGGGAACATTTGGCACATTAATTTATGGCACTTAAGCGATTAATTAATAACATTTAAAATATTAATTTACACCAATTACAACATTAAATTACAACGTTTGAACTATTAATTAACATCATTTGAACTATTAATTTACAAATTATTAGACCATCAACTTTCATTTAAGCTGTTCATTCACCAACTTTTAATTTATANACATTAGACGTATTGATCTATGGCATTTAAACATTAATTTATGAGATTTAAACTATTGATTTATAGCATTTGAAATATTGATTTACACCATTTAATACATTAAATTACAACGTTTGAGCTGTTAATTTAGAGTCTTTGAATCATTAATTTATAACATTTACACTGTTTATTTGTAACATTTAAACCATTTATTTACGACATTTAAAAGGTACGTTTGTGATATCTGCAGACGGTTTGTGTTTGATCGACCGCTGGCTACTTGTCACGTGTATACCAACAGGTATGCAAGGAACACATTATCCTCGTGCGACGTTATTTGTGTTTCAAAAACCGTACAATGCAGATCGAAGAATTAAACTTTTACGAATTAAATCATTAATTTATAACATTGGTGCTATTAATTTGTATCTTTCAAGGTATTAACTTACAACATTTAAACTATTCTTTCCTAACAATTTACTATTAATTTATAATCATTGAAGCTATTAATTTATAACCTTTAAACTATTAATTTATTACATTTAAAATATTAATTTATACCATTTAAAACATTAAATTACAACATTTGAACTACTAATTTATAGCATTCAAATCATTAATTTATATCATTTTAAACATTAATTTGTAACATTTTAATCATTCATTTACAACATTTACAACACTAATATATAACGTTTAAACTGTTATTTTAAGACATTTGAAATATTGATTAGTATCTTTTAATCTACTAATTTGCAGACATTTTCGTATTCTAATAACGAAAATTTCCGGTATATATTCTAATAGCAAAGAGTATAATTATTACAAACGATTGCATTGCATTCACGGTATTCGTAAGCATTTGTTCGCTATCAAGGAATATCTCACATATTTATAATGTTTATAATATTAATATTTTCAAGTAATATTTTCTTATACTTATTATATTATTATTATATATATATTTTTCAGTTTCTTAGCAATAATTTTTTAAGTGTAACAAATAGCAATATTTTCTAATCAAACATTCGATAGGGAAAAGAAGAAAATTGTCCAAACGGTGTTTCGCTCCTTTTCCTCCTCCTTCCCCCCCCCTCTCCCGCCCACTGTCTTAAACATCTTTAATTTCAGGGAATATTTGTGACTGCGCGCAATGCGGTTGTAGAGTCAGTGTTTGCTACGCAATAGTTTCTTTTCAATATTTTAAAATCACGATAGTTTTGATTAAATTCGATCGAATAATCACACACGAAAGTAATAAAATTTTATCAATCAAATTTGTACCCGATATTAATGTTCTTGTTCGTCGATCATAACTTAAACGGTCGCGGTAACGTAGTCTTTTATTTTTCTTTTTTTATATATCTATTTAAGTATTCGTTTTCGGTATTAGAGTCAGTGCCTTCCTCAAGAGGATAAAGCCTCTCCAGGAGCTCAAGAATATTATTCGCAAACTCTATTTCCACCATTGGATTTTCAACGGTTCCTGCCTGATGTTAGTCTTCCTGATGATATTTGCTGGGGGTAGCGCAGCATCTATGGTACGTCCTTTATTTCTCCGCTTCGATCGGTGAGTCGTATGTATTTCTGTTCCTCCGGTCACTCAATCATGTCGTAGGATGAAAGGTCCGAATCGGCACGGGTGACTGGTTGTATTACGTAGAATATTATTGCGAGCATAGCGACCGCGGGTATTTTTTATACCCGTGAGTAGTAAAATTCTTTTTTTCAAATTTATTAGTTCAGGATAAGTCTTCTTGCACATCGCGATTATAATAATTAGTTTTTTAATAATTAAGTTAAACATATACACTTGAGAATATATTCGTGTTATTTATAAATGTGCATGTTAATATTCCGTATGAATATTTGCAAACGGCAATTATCTACACGAATATACCTGTATGACATATATGTACTTGATCTTAAGCAATGAATTTTAGTATAAATAAGAGATGTTAAAGCGATCTCGTTTGAGCATTTTGTAGTGGAGATTGCTTTGAAAGATGCAATTGTAGCTGAGTGATGATGATCATACATGCAATATACGATGCAATGAATAATCTTCGATTTAATTTTCTCTTTCGCGACGATATGAAGTCACGTTTGTTTATCACATTTCGTCTAGAATTTAAAATATGAATTAAAATTCATCTTGTCCCGTACAAGAATGTGAAATTTTACGTGCAAGAAGACACTTTCGCGACAGGCAGATTTTTGAATCAAAGCTATAATTTTGAACACTGCTTCTGCATTTTCGAGTATGTGCTTTGATAAAGAGATCGCCTAAGATTATTTTTTTCTTAGTAATATATTTAGAGTCAATTATTCTATTTGATTGAGTCTCAGTTCTTTTCAATTAACGCTACCTTTTTTGCAATATTAAAATTTTGTTCTGATTTATTAAATTAATAAAGTAGAGTTACTTGATTACTATTAAATTAATAAAGTAGATTTAATCAGATAAAAAATAGTAAAATATAAAATCAAAGAACGTTAGTCCGTTAAATAAAAATTACACAAATTAATCATCTTTTTAGATCAGGATTTTCAGATTTAACCCTTTCCGTGCCCATTGTCAGGATCTCATTCACGTGCCCAGGTGCTACTTGAATGGGAGAAAGACATTGGGCACGATGATCTAGAATTAAGTAATGTAATAATTTCTCAGCGACTGACGATGTGTTAATGTATCGTGCACGACGTATTTTCCATATTGTATGCGTGTGTTGTTAGGCCGTGGAATTGCGTCGCTTTTTCCCATTTGTCTCCCGATGTCATTTACGTCTCGATACAATCACAGTTTCTGATAATATCATCCACACGATTAATTGTAATCACACTCTTGATATTGCTATCATGCAATTATAGTTCCAAGTTTACTTACATTTACTTTAACGATATAAATTCCTCAGACGTGTTTTATCACGTTTTACGCAATGGTCACTAGCCTTCGTTAGTCGATTTCAGGAAAAAGGTACGTACCTTAGAGCGTGCATGTTGTGTGTTAAGCTCGGATGTCGGAGGCGTTCCGGGATGTTCTCTCTACTGTAGGTCCTTTGCGCCCGAGCGTTCGCGTGAGAATCGTGGAGCGACTGTGTTGGTATGCTTGTTTTGCCATCTTTCAGATTTTAAATATAGGTTCCCGGGTAGGATAGGCAATAGATTTTCTGGTATGAGTGTTAACTATAAGCAGATAGGGTCGGGCAGGTTGGCACAGTCTCTGGTCGGGTTTTCGTGTGACCAACCTGTTTCTGAAATTCTAATTTGAAAAATCGACGGTGAAACTGGCACGAGTAGAGCATGCTCTCGTCTCTGGTTTGCCTTTTCGATTTATCGAATTTCGCGGTCGCGGTCGCGAGTGGGTTCGAAACGAACGTTTATTGCTCGAGCACGCACATGCGAGTGATCGTTGGCCAGTCCATGCGCACTTCAATCAGCTTCCGCGGTTTATATTTTTATTTCACCTTTATAAGTTTTTTTTTTTGTTTGCGATTTAAAAGTCTCGAGCTTAGATTTAAGTTTCAGCGGGCATTGCGCTCGAAGAAAGAAGAGGCTATAAGCCGAAGAGGCCCGGCAAACTGCCACTCAAGAGGGCAACTACCAATGGCTACCCATCCTCTGGGCCATCCAGAGCATGGGAAGTCATTACCGTTACTACTTTGTCACTATGCTCGCTTTTAGTGTTTGTAGTAGTAGTAGTAGTAGTAGCTATTAGCCGATGTATATCGGTCCATCGTCCCATTAGGCAAATCGCGAATTTTCTTATTAGTGTGGCGACAGATTAATTACGGGTTGAATTAGAGTTGCGAAATAACATCGCGGCTTCTAATTAGTGTGGCGAGGAAATGATTACGGTTTGAATTAGAGTTGCGATAAAATGATAATCGCGTTTGTTTTAGAGTTGCGAATTACGCTATCGCGATTGTCTTCTCCAATTTTTATTATGAATTTTTAGAACTTTTTAGAAAATTATACGTATCAGAATTTATCTTGTTTTCTATTGTTTAAAATTAGATTATTAAAATGTCAGTTTTCAATTAATTTTATAATATTGCAAGTAGCAATACCAGAATATTTGAAATAGCTTTTTCATATAATAAAGAGTAATTTTCATTGAATTCACTGCAAGAGTTAGCGTTGCGATATTGTTTCATCGCGATTTCTACTAATTTTTCCTTTTAGCGTTGCGATAATAAATTATCGTGTTTTGTTAAATAGAGTTGCGTTTGCAAAATGCCCAAAACTTCCGACTGCATTTGTCGGACACTGTTCCTGGATCACACGATACAGCTGCAAGAGCTGTACAAGTGTGATCGTTTATCGGCAACCTCCTAAATGGTTGCAATGCGATCTCTCGTATTAGTGTTGTGTATTGTTTAATTACGAGTGCGTAGATTTATATTTATTAGCGTTGCGTATCAAATTTCGGGAAGTTTCAGAATTTTTTTTTTTTTTAAATGGTAGATTAATTGATATTGCAAATGTAAAGAAGCACTCTTCGCGTTTGATTTTGAGAATTTTCTGCTCCATAAATACTAGTAGTAAAGTAGCGTTGCGAAACAAGAATATTTCGTTCTATTCGCGGTTTGTTGATTGGGTTCACATAGAGTGGAACACGATCGGATCGAATTTTAGTAGCCCTTCTGGTTACTGCTTTGTTTCTTTTTCAGCGTCCCTTATTAATGCGCCCCTTATTACTATGCCCCTTATTACTATGTTTATTACTGAAAATACTGCTACAAGACATATCCCTTTGTCAGCGTTAACGTGACCATGATTGCTAAAATACAAAATACTTTATTACGAATGTCATATATATATATATGACGGAGATGAAAGGACATCGGGGCCTTTCTTTTGGAGTGATTAGGAAAACCCCCAATGCCCTAGCCCGGACTTTTATTGCAGCTACCCTTAAGCAATAAAAACAGGAAATAGTTGTAAGACGCTAATCCGATTATGTGTATTCAGGGTTTATGACGATGGGCCTGGGCTCGAGGTGACATAATGAGTCGCCGAACGTAGCCGCGGTCACGGGACGGACATGTAACAACAGAGGTATGGAATAATTATGCAGCTCTCCTTAAAAACAAAGATTGACTCGAGAGGCGGGGAGAAGACTATATAAGGGCAGTTACGTTTGTAACTTGTATAAGGTCTGGTAATTCACCGTTTGCGAGCCCTATGTTACTCTCGAAGAAGGAGGACGGCTCACAGACAGATTATGTGTAGATTTTCGAGAACTAAGTAAAAGTACGGTCGCGGATCGGTATTCTCTACCTCTTATTGCGGATCAAATCGCGAAATTGCAAAGGCGAGATACTTCATTAGCCTGGACATGGCCAGCGGGTTTCATCAAATTCCCATTCATCCAAATTCGACTGAATATACAGCGTTTGTTACCCCGACGGACAATATGAGCACCTAATAATACCGTTTGGCTGAAAAATGCACCTTCCGTTTTTCAGAGGGCCATTCTCAATGCCTTAGGCGACCTCGCCTATTCGTACGTTGTTGTTTACTGGATGACGTCCTAATTAGTGCCGACTCGATAGATCAAGCCTTAGAAAGATGGGACACGTTTTAAAAACTTACGTAAAAGCCGGATTCTCTTTTAATGTTCTAAATGCTCTTTTCTAAAGACACTGGTACTTTATCTTGGATATGTAATTCAAAACGGAGAAGTTCGCTCTAACCCTGGTAAAATACGAGCCTTGAGTTCTTTACCTGCAACAACGACCGTCATACAGGTCAGGCAGTTCATAGATCTAGCCTCTTACTTCCAAAAATTCTTCTCTAAATTTTCACAAGTAATGAAACCTCTATACACACTTACCTCCAGTAACAAAAACATGACCTGGACAGAGAAATACGAAAGGATCAGGCAAAAGGTAATTTCCGTGCCTGATTGACGCGCCGCTGTTAACGATATTCGACCCTAATTATCCTATAGAATTACCTACTGAGGCTAGCTCGGATAGACATGGGGATATTTTAATGCATAAGATTGAAGGTAAAGACAGAGTAGTAGAATGTTATAGTAAAAGAACTTATTCTTACAGAACCCAGGTACCATTCCATATGAACTAGAGACAATAGCAGTCGTAAACGCTGTCAAATATTTCCGATACTATTCACATGGACGAGGATTTCTTATTATTATTGACTGTAATTCTTCGTAGGCATCTAGCAATAAAGTGAATTTAAATAACAGGGTTTACAGGTAGTGGGCTTACTTACGAGCTTTCAATTTTGATAGTATGCATCGAGAAGACAAACGAATGGCTCACGTAGATCCCATAGACATGGGTCACAGTATAATTAACGAAGTCGCAGATAAAGAAATTAATCTGGCCGAAATCTCAGGAGATTAGCTATTGGTGGAACGACGTCGCGATCCCCAAATTTCATAAATCGCCGATAAATTGCAATTCGATACCTTTTATCGTAGAAAACGAAGAAAAGGCAGAACTCTCTGCTTGTCCAGTTTTATTCCAGTTGGGATAAAATGCTCTGAAGGCTATTACGAGTATTACTAGTTCGAAGGAATGGCGAAATATGTTCGTAAATTCGTAGAGAACTGTCATGCTTGTCCAGTTTCTAAGGCAAGTTCAGGTGAGATACAAGCCGAACTACATCCTATACCTAAGACCATCATACCTTGACATACAGTTCACATAGACGTAACAGACAAGTTAAACGGTAAAAGTGATTTGAAAGAATATGTTATTGTTTTGGTCGATGCTTTCACTAAATTCGTATACCTATACCATACGCGTCAGATAGATTCTCTTAATACCATTAAAGCGCTTAAGTCGGCGGTACTTTCATTCGGCAGTTCTTGCCGGATAATAGCGGATCAAGGTAGATGTGTTACGGATAAAGAATTTCGAGACTTCTGTCAAAGTAAAAATTATTAAACTCCAGTCAATAGCAACCGATGCTAGTAGGGCCAATGGACGGGTAGAGCGTATTGTGGGCATGCTGAAGAACATGTTTACAACATTAGAAACGACCCGGCCGTCTTGGCAAGACGCGATTGGGGAAATACAATCCTCTTTGAATTGATCACCAACCGCACCCGTTAGAAGCACTAACCGGTAAAACAGTAAGACCATCCGATTTATTGCTACCCGACAATATTGACGAAAGAGAAGTAGATATCTCCGATGTAAGATAGCAGGCAATAGAGAATATAGAGAATAGCGCTAAATGTGATAAAGATAGATTTGACAAAACTAAAGCTACAGTAGTTAGGTAATCTTGGTGATTTTGTATCACGCAAAAACGAGGAAAGAAACCAAACTAAGTTAGATCCAAAATTTAGAGGTCCATTTTTAATAGCAGAAATTCTGGAAGGAGATAGGTATATTTTAAAAACATTAGACGGCAAACGACCATACAAATACAGTCATGATAGATTGAGAAAAATGCCAGATAGTTGTATTCCTGCTGGGTTGGATGTCTGTAGTGATGGCAACAACACCGGCCATGACGATATGAGTACCCCGATCTCGGAAGATCAGTAGCACTTGCTATAACANCCCGACGGGACGTAGTTCGCAATCGATCTCGGGGCAACATTGTGTTGGATGGTCAAGGCGACCATGTGTTGGAAGGTCATGTCGACCTTGTGTTGATAGGCAGGACGACCATGAGTTGGAAGGTCATGGCAACCCTGTGTTGATGGTCAGGACGACCATGAGATGGATGGTCAGGGCGACCACGAGTTGTAAGGTCATGGCGACCACGAGTTGGAAGGTCATGTCGACCTTGTGTTGATAGGCAGGACGACCATGAGTTGGATGGTCATGGCGACCACGAGTTGGAAGGTCATGGCGACCACGAGTTGTAAGGTCATGGCGACCACGAGTTGGAAGGTCATGGCGACCTTGTGTTGGAAGGTCATGGCGACCTTGTGTTGATGGTCAGGGCGATCATGAGGCGGATGGTCAGGGCGACCATGAGACGGATGGTCAGGGCGACCATGAGACGGATGGTCAGGACGACCATGAGGCGGATGGTCAGGGCGACCATGAGACGGATGGTCAGGGCGATCATGAGGCGGATGGTCAGGGCGACCATGAGACAGATGGTCAGGGCGACCATGAGACGGATGGTCAGGGCGACCATGAGACGGATGGTCAGGGCGACCATGAGACGGATGATTTCACATGTGCTCGGAGCGACAAGGTAATAAAGCTCAATGAGACCGTGTGCTCGTACGATCTAGAAAAACGAGATTCATTTGGGTACGAAATCGAGAATGGTCCATCAAGCCGTACTGTCTGACTGATAACCCACGGAATGCAATTGGCACTTTTGGCAAGATATTTCATTATATCTTAATATTGCTATGAAGGCTTGAAATATTTTTTAAAATTTACTTCATTGTTATTAGAATTAATGATAGTGATTGTTCGTTCTTAGAACCATAACTTTTAGAATCTTTTCGACCGCGATATTTTTAATCTTTTAATAGTAATGTAGAATTTTATAAATATTTGAATTTCATTTGCATTAAATAAATTCATGCATTCATTCGCGATTATCGTTCGTAACAAAAAAATTTTGCACAGAATGATTTATGTGCATATCTTTCAGTTCACTATATTGCAAGTTACTATGTTGTTGTAGGAAATAGCAGATACTGTTAAAAGTTAAAAGACAAAGCAAGTGTTTTTATAATAATCAGGTTTTTTCTCATCTTAGTTATTTTAAATGAAATTTTTATTTTTCAATTCAGTTAAAATTCTATTACTTAAAATTCTTGTTTTCAACGTAACCCTTTTTTTCGATTAAAAAGATACAAATGATTTTCTATTTTTGCTAAAATTTAATCGAGAGTAATTTGATCTATAATTAAACATTCATAGTATTTATTTTTCATGTATAAAATGTTTTCGTTTCAGAGACGCCTGTTTCTTTTATATATCAAATACAGTAAATGAGTTCGTTTCAGATTTATCAATTTACAGAAAATACATTTCAGTTACATATTTGAATATTTCATAGAATATATTAAATATTTATGCTTAAGGCTCAAAAGAATGAGAGAAATAAAGGAAGTGAACAAAAGAAAGAAGCTCATATTACGAAATAATGTTTGGACATTACCAATCAGGGAGTAATTATACATATTTTATAGAATTTTANTTAAGCTTTCTTCGATCCAATTTGTTTCTTCGAGCCAAATTGTTTTTTCGATCAAATTTGTTTCTTCGATCAAATTTGTTTCCTCGATTGGATTTCTCTTGCATTTTCCTTTATTACGTTTAGATGATTACATACATAGAGAGTAAGCAGATATTTAGATTTTTACATAAGTGTGTGCTTTATGGTTAAGTAGGCTACTTTGAGGTTGTAATCTAAATAAATAAGTAGGTAAGGTGCAGGTAGTAAATAGGTTGATATGTAGTAGTAGTAAGAAGTATGGAAATATCGTAGTGAAAACTTGGTATGGTAGTAAAAGGATGGCATTGTAGAATGCATATATTGTGTATTAGTTAATTGTATATGGCACATATTTCATCTTATTCTCTTGTCCTTTTTGTTTAACTCTTAAAATTTAATTTGATTTTTAGATTTCACGTTTTCATGAATCCTAGTCAGGTTTTTAGTTCTCACGTCGTTTCGTTTCTTCTTGAAGCTCCTTTTGCTGTTTGTTTTGAACATTATGCAAAGGCACACCAAAAGTAGCATTTATTTAACTGAATAAATGAATTTTAGACTTTTTTGTATAAATAGAGGGTGGATGGGTTGCGGATATGGTGGGTCTCCATTCGCAGCAACTCCTCGCGGTGAGTAACTCGCGGGCAATCAGTATTATTTGATGTATATAATTACTAATTGTATCACTGTACAATTTAGTAAAGTAATTAACTGTATAACTGGTATAATTATTAATTATATGGTAAGTAATATTAGCTAATAGGCTGCGACAGTCCCGACTAGGTGTTCATATCAATGTATTTATGTAAAGAAACTTTTATGAACATTGAAAATACGCTTTTTCATTTATGAATTATGGAGGCAAATGATTGGAGTAAACGTATTAATCCTCTCTACTCGGAAATTTCATAGGGTGATTTTCGATATTCTCTTATGGATTTCTATGGATTGAAACAGTTTTAATAACTCCAATCTACACGATTTCTTTCGCAAAACCTTGCCCAAGGTCGTTAGACTCGCGTGCGATTTAATCGAGTTTTAGTCACTTGGGGTTACTTGGTTTCTACAGTTTCGTTCGATGGTTTACAAGATACTTTGAAAATTATCAAATCGATCGTCATCGGTGTTATCGTCATCGTTCCAACATTGCTTGCTCGCTGCGCTCGCTCTTCAAATTCTAGTTCCAACCCAACACCTATCCTTTTTACAATTAGATTGTGTGAATCGATAGATAGCATTGATATTATTATTCAACAACTGTACAACATTGTATGAATACACTATATGGTGGATGATACGCGAACATATTCTTATCGTCTCTAATCTTATCCTGTGACAGATAGATAGTACTACAATTAATTAATAATGAAAATATTCATACGACTGGATGTTGCATCAAACATGTTTAAATTATCATCGTTACCAGGAGTGTGTGTATATACCCTCTTTATATCGATACAACGAAGCTGTGTAATTATTGCTCTTATTCAAGGCAATTAGTTATTTCTGATATTTGTTCCTAATTCGAAATACATAATTTAATTGGATGTTGCTTATTCGATTACTTAACTTCTACACTTTCGCTGGACATATGTGTCGAAATATCGAAATTTCGCAAGATATCTTCAAAAATTATCAAATCAATCGGCATCTATATCATCATCATCATCATCATCATCATCATCGCCATTGTCACGTTTCAGTATTGGTCGCTTGCTGCGCTCGCTCGAAAATTTATAGTCCTGACTCAACATCTGCTTCTCTCACGAACAACGCTTCCCGCTAGCAACTTTCTCTCAAGGGCGGCTAGCATCCTTCTCTAACCACCAACATAGAAATTAACCAATTAACAGCAACGTCCATTTCCCTCACTTCCCGAATGAAGTTTTTCCTCGACGAATCCGATGATATCGTGCTCTTAGACACACCCCATCATAGTTTTCCTCTGCAGCATCACCACGACAGAGAGGAATACTCTAGTGCGATCTCATCAGCGAGTAAAGCAACGTCTTTACGATCAGTGAATACTTCACGTTTTAACAAAGAGTCCGACTTAGACTTTCGAGGAAAGTACATTTGCTATCCCGTTGATCGCGGATTTATTATCGAACCTAAGACCATTGTCATTGGTGTCTAATCACCGCAGTTACTTGTCAATCCTGTAATATCCACACATGTGCTAATAAATTCTCTCTTTCTCTTTCGAGGGTGCCTGGTACAGGGTGCGAAAGAGCGAGTGGCGCCAGGACTGGACTCGACAGTGAAAACCTTGGCGACCAACAATATACTAAAAATAACAATGATGAAAATGGACAACAAAAAGAAGATAAAAGTTTACGGTGCAGGGGAGGGAGACCCCAGTACTGGCGCAACCGCGAGTCGTCAAGCGGGCTCCGCTGCGTCGTCATCAAGCAACCGCGGCCGTTCGAGGGTGAACCGTCAGGCCCCCGTTCACGTATATGCGTCTGGCGAGGAAGCGAAGGAGAAACATATGGATGTGAACGTTACGAGAAGTAACGTGAGAAGAGGTGGACGAAGGATCGAAGAGGACTCCGATGCGACGACCGTCGGCAACCCGGGGTCCATCGTCTGGGACGAGTTACCGTTACAGCGTGGCAGTGGAGGTGGTATCGGCGGACGGGGGAGATCCGACGACGACATGTCGACCGGTTCCTCGACCCCTGCCGCCGTTGCTTCCTCGCTGGGTAAACGTCCCTACGGGAGGATCGCTGGGCAGAACGCGTGCGGTACCGGTGGTATTAACAGCGGCGATGTGGGCGGTAATAGCGCCGTCCGAGGTGAACGCGAGGGAGAAGGGAATCCGTTCGTCGAGATAACTCCCGCAAAGCGGAAGAGGGATGGCACTGGAACCAGCACTACCGCCTCCGGTTCGGAACCATTGGCGCCGTTGTCGTATTTCAGTACGCTAACGATAGGACAGACGACCGCAGACCTCGGAGCGGAAATAATGCGGGAGATGGAGGAGGTCGAAAGGATCGCCTCCACCTCCAAGAACTTAAAAGGTACGTTCGTGCGGAGGCTGAGGCTGGCGTCACGAAAAACGAGAGCGGCCGGCGCTGAGCTCCAAAAGCGCGCGGTTGTCCCATCGTCATCTTTGACGATAACAACAACATCGCCTTTGACATCGAGAACCACGAGCGGTTTCAACCTCCGCCGATACCGCCGCCATGACGATGGCGAGCGCGACGACGACAGGATGGATGTTATATCGGTGGAAGATGAGGAGGAGGATGACGAGGAAAGGAAAAATAGAGGAAAAGAACGCGAGGAAGGCGCGCGCCAGAGGGAGAGAATGCGCTTCTTGGAGAGTGAGATCAGCCGCCTCCAAGAGACGGTGGAGCGGTTAACCAAAGAGAAGGAGAATAGAGAGAGAGATGATATGGAGAGAATGATGAGGATGTTGAGATCTTCGTCGATCGAAAGAGGAATAGAAGGACGGACGACGGTGGGACCAAAGACTTCTACGATGGGAGCAAAGACTTCTACGGTGGGACCAAAGACTTCTACGGTGGGACCAAAGACTTCTACGGTGGCACCAAAGACTTCTACGAGGGGAGCCGCCGCTCCTACGAGCGTTATGGGCCCCCTTCCCCCACTGCCGCCCCTGTCTACCCGGTCGGTGTCGAGCCATCTCCACCGTGCTGGTGAGATGGGGGGCGAGGCTAACGATGTTAATGAACATCAGATAGGAAATGAAGGAGGCAGAGGAGAAATTGAAGAAAATGTGAACAGATCCGGTGGTTCAGGGCCTCGGGATCCATTGGAGAATCTCAGCGCCCTGTTCCTCCGTAAGATCGAGGAATTGCGGCAGAAGCTGCCGTCGCAACTGTCGCCAAATAATTCCTACAGTTATTCCCACCGTAATAATTATTACTATCGGATGGGACCTCCGGAAACGAGCGCCCTCCCCACTGCGAATAAATCTAACATGCGGACCAGGTGGGACACGTCGCCGTCAACAGCTGAATCGTCGACCAACGAGATGGAATTTCTCTCGGTAAAAAGCGGTAACGACGGCAAAGGTATGACGATGATAGGAAGAAGAAGAAACAGCAATAGAGAATGCCCGTCCTTGTCGCTCTCGTCGTTGTCGCGAGCGAGATATTCAATGCTCGGAGATCGCAACGACGGCGACACTCATGACACGAGAAGAGTTGCCGCTGCCTCGGCGAGGTCTCTCACATTTGCCGAGATGGCCGCTCGATCCCCTATGACCGCGACGCAAAAGAAATTCGTTGTCAGCGGTGAAAGGGGAGGAGGAGACTGCGAGAGCGGTGGAATTTGGACAACGGTTAGGAGGATGAAAGGAACAGGAGGAGTACGGAAACAGATAAATACAGGACGAGGTGCGAGGGATTCTAGGCAGTTTGTCGTGAACGTGAGGTCGCGCACTGCCGCGTGCTCCATGAAAACTGAGTCTAGGCTCCCCAAGATTCCTCGGTGCACCGCCGTGACGCTCACCATCCTGGAGGGTTCGAGAGTCACGTATAACGAAGCGATGTCGAAGGTCCGTCGAGAAATAAAACTTTCCGATCTCGGCATCGCCGAAATGCGGCCTAGGAGGGCGGTCACTGGAGCCCTGATCCTCGAGATCACCGGCGACGAAGGGGGTCGTAAAGCCTCGCTCCTCGCCGAGCGCATGGCGGATGTCCTTCGGGGTATTCCTGTCAGGATCTCCGTGCCGCAAAAAACGACCGAAATGAGGGTGACCGGATTGGACGACTCGGTCACTCTCGACGAAGTGGTGGCCGCCGTTGCCGAGGCTGGCGGCTGTCGCACCGATGAAGTCACTGTAGGCGAGCTGCACAGAGCTCCACGGGGTCTCAATTCGGTGTGGCTCCGCTGCCCATTAAAGGCGGCCAGGAGGATCAGCGTCTCTAAGGATGGCACGAGCGACGGCAACGGAGGCACGAGGAAGATAGTGGTGGGCTGGTCCGCGGCGAGGATTCGCCCTCTTCCGACACGCCGACTCCATTGTTTCAGATGTCTGGAGCCGGATCACGTGCGTCGGCATTGCGCGTCGACGGCCGACCGTTCCGATCGATGCTACAGGTGCGGCGAACCAGGACATCGAGCCAAAGGCTGTTCCTCGCGGGTTCCGCGATGTCCGTTGTGCGCAGACCTCGGGGTGCCCGCGACACATCGGATGGGGTCGCCGGCGTGCAAGCCGCCTGCTCGCCAGAGGAAAGGAATGAAATCGGCGGGGAGGATCGAAGTCGGCAACGGAGGTGACACGATGACCGCCGTCACATCGAGAGACACCGTCGTGGAAGCGTTCCCCTTCCCGTCGGCCAGCC
This sequence comes from Bombus pyrosoma, assembly GCF_014825855.1. Lineage (NCBI taxonomy): Eukaryota > Metazoa > Arthropoda > Insecta > Hymenoptera > Apidae > Bombus > Bombus pyrosoma. The sequence goes on along the minus strand of NC_057786.1, from coordinate 11,335 downwards.
CGGTGCAGGCAACTGGCAACAGCAGAGGAAGAGAAGGAGGAAGAAGTATGAAGGTGGACGAAGAGGAGGTCGGCCGGACCGATCGCGAGGGGCGCGGCCTGGAGGAGGCCACGAACGTTGAGCCTTCGCGCGCGTAAAACTTCTTCAGACTAACCTGAACCGCTCCCGCCGGGCTCAGGACTTGATGTTCCAGAGCTTAGCGGAGCGGCGCGTCGGCCTGGCGGTGGCGGCCGAGCCGTTCCGCGCACCAGACGCGTCTTTGGGTGCGGAAGATCAGAGTGGCACGGTCGCCGTTTTCTGGAACGGAACGACGGGAGGGCCCGCATGCTCGGTTATCGAGCGCGGGCGTGGCTTCGTGTCGGTGAGGTGGGGTGACCTGGCCGTGGTGGCCGTCTACGTGTCCCCCAACATCCGCCGAGCGGATTACTACTCCTTCTTGGACGGATTAGCGGCCTGCGCGATCCGTCTGCGCGGCGTTCCGTCCATGGTCCTCGGGGACTTCAACGCTCACGCGACGGCATGGGGTTCCCGAGTGACTAACTGGAGGGGGCGTGCCGTGCTTGAATGGGCAGGTGCGCTCGACCTCCGGCTCTTGAACAGGGGGTCGTCCAGCACATGCGTGGCGTGGCGGGGCGAGTCCATCGTGGATCTCACGTGGGCGAGCCCCGCCGCTGTAGCGCGTATTTCAAGATGGGAGGTGTCTCGGGAGGAGACTCTCTCGGACCACCTCTACATCCTGATGGACGTGGCGGTTGGTGGTGTCAGAGGCGACTGCCCATTCGGAGCGCGGGGACGCTGTCACTCATCGGATACGCGGACGATCTTCCCGCGGTGGGGGTGTGCCCGCCGCGACGACGATCTTATGGCGGCGGCAGCGTCGGCCATCGCCATGAACGAGAAAGGATCCACTGCGGACGAAGAGGATGTGGAGGCTGAGGCGATCCGACTTCGGCGAGACTTGCGCGCGATCTGCAACGCGTGCATGCCGCGGGTTTCGTCCCATCCCCGTCGCGCCGGCGGAGTGTATTGGTGGACCACGGAGATAGCGCGCCTACGGGAAGTGTGCATCCGTTACCGGCGCCGGTATACTCGAGCACGCCGTAGGAAACGAGGGGACGCGGAGTTGGTGGCCCGTCTATACGGTGCCTACCGCGAGGCGCGGAGGTCCTTACAGCGGATCGTTGGGGACGCGAAGGGACGGGCTTGGAACGAGCTCCTGGCCACCCTTGATTCCGATCCCTGGGGGCGTCCCTACAGGACGGTCATGAACAAGCTCCGTACGTGGGCGCCCCCGGTAACGGAGTGCATGGATCTCCGGTTTCTGGAAGGGGTCGTCGGCACTCTTTTCCCGGACACGGAAGAGGACATGGATGGAAATGTCAACACCATTCTAGTAAAAGAACAGGACAACGCGGAAGAAGAAGACATCGCGGAAGAAGAGGACATCGCGGAAGAAGAGGACATCGCGGAAGAAGAGGACATCGCGGAAGAAGAGGACATCGCGGAAGAGGAGGACATCGCGGAAGAGGAGGACATCGCGGAAGAGGAGGACATCGCGGAAGAGGAGGACATCGCGGAAGAGGAGGACACCGCGGAAGAGGAGGAATCATTACGGCCCCCGGAGGATTGGTGCCCGGAGCTGGGAGTATCCGAAGAGGAGTTGGCCGAGGCCGTCGGGAGGATTGACGTTGGGAAAGCTCCCGGTCCCGACGGAGTCCCGGCCCGCCTGTGGAAGAACATCGCCGGGATGTTGGCCCCAAGGTTGCGGCGCTTGTTCAGCAGTTGCCTGGCCCAGGGCAAATTCCCTCGCCCGTGGAAGGAAGGACGGATGGTCCTGTTACCGAAGCCGGGTCGGCCTTCGAGCTCTGCGTCCGCCTTTCGGCCGGTGTGTCTTTTGGACGAGGCCGGCAAATTGCTGGAGCGGATCGTGGCGGCCCGCCTAGAGTCGCATTTGTCCCGACATGCGCCGGGGCTACGTGAAGGACAGTTCGGCTTCCGCAGGGGACGGTCTACGATCGACGCGATAGCTCGCGTCCGTTCCCTGGTGTTGGCTGCTGAGCGGCGGGGCTGGGTGGCGTTGGCCGTGTCCCTGGACGTGATCAACGCCTTCAACAGCCTTCCCTGGAAGAAGATAGGCGAGGCTCTGAACTATCATCGTGTGCCCGCCTATTTACGGGGCATAGTTCGGGCGTTTCTCCGGGACCGGAGTATCGTCTGCGCCGGCCCTGGTGGTCGGATGATTCGGAGGGCCGTGCGTCGCGGGGTCCCGCAGGGATCGGTCTTAGGACCGTTACTGTGGGTTCTCACGTATGACGCGGTACTTCGGGCGCCGATGCCCCCCGACTCGGCGCTGACGTGCTACGCTGACGACACGCTGGTGCTGGTCTGGGGCTCGGCATGGGGTAGGACTGTCCGTCTGGCGGAGTTAGCGGTGGCCTGCGTCGTCGCCGCTATCAGGGACTTGGGACTGGAGGTATCCCCGGAAAAGTCCGAAGCCATGTGGTTGT